>NW_020328362.1:0-9660 GCF_001858045.2 Oreochromis niloticus
CCTTTTCCGCAAAATTTTCATTTTTTTTCACCCTTTTCAGCACAAATTCCAGCTTTTTTGGCTGTTTTCAGAAAAAAAACTTTTTCAGCAGAAACTCTGCTGATTCATCTCTTTCAGCGCAAGTTTCTGCTTCTTTGCCTCTTTTCTGCAAAATTCTGCTGATTCACCTCTTTTCTCCAAAACTTTCAGCCTTTTGACCTCTTATCAGCACAATCTCAGCAGTCTGCTCATTAAGCAGAATTGTCCGTCTCTCCACCTCTTCTTTGTAAGAATGACTTTGGCTCAGGGAAATGAAAGCCACCTTGAGACAGGAGGGCCAGGTTCGAATCCTGCTCAGTGGGGCATTTTTTTTTCACCACCATACAACTTTTTTGCAACTTTTCATCGTTTTTAGCTTTTCATAGTAATCATAGTATTTCCACAAAATTTTGTATTTCTGCTACGTTATATTATTCTGCTCATAGTATTTCTGCCAAATTTGGTATTTGCTCCAAAGCACAGTATTTCTGCCAAATCAATATAACTGCAAAATAAAGGTTTTTGAGACAAATCATAGCGTTTGTGCTAAATCCTAGTAATTCTGCTCATAGAATTTCTGCTATGCTGAGGTGCTTCTGCTAGATTATAGTTTTTTCCTGCTAAATCAAGTATTTCATGTAAATCATACCAAGTCCCAGTGTTTCTGCAAATCATAAATCATAAATTAATGTGGCGTGTTGGGGGAACAGCTAGTCTCTCCATCATGCCTTAGGACATGTGCTGCTGTTTAGATGTTCTTGTTTCATTGTTATGGTTACGTTACTTTTTAACTGTTGTCTTGAATGTTGTGTTTATACTATGGTACAAGTCATGACAGTTATTGTTTTATAGGAAGGAAGAATGCAGTACCATAAGTGAGTTCTGTTTGCTGTTATTGACCCTTGAAGCACATTGTAAAACAAGCAAGTGTTTAATAAAAAGCTTCCTCCTACCAGCTTGGGGTGGAATTACAAGCTCAAGCTTTCCTGTGTGCTTATTTGCAAGACTTGTATGTGCCATAATAATTTTAATAAGCAAAGTTAAGATGAGAAGCTTGTTCCATTCATCTTCAGACAGTGCTGCCAGTCACGGTTGGAGCAGTTTTACTGTCATCTTGCTGTTGAGCCATAATTACATTTGTTTTCAAACTCTTAAAATGAAGCCGGTTCTTCTCTCGTCATATCTCCGCGACGGAGGTACAAAGAGCTATGAAAATCGCAGTCAAAGTTCAGCAAAGTCTGCTGATTTACCCAGTACAAGAATTGTGCTTCTATCCACCTAGTTTTTGAGTTACGACGTTTTGTAACTCCGAAAATCGGCGTTTACGCTCTCACCGCGATCTAATTCTGACTGCTCAAGTCTCTGTGTTTTAGGCACCCGCCCTTTGTGAGCAGACCTCATTTGGCTCAGAGGGTTGGAAGCTACTGTGAGACCCGGTGGCAGAGGTTCGAGTCTACCTGTGACAGTTGCTACACATCATCCCCACTTGCATGCACTCTGCTTTCTTGATACTCTTCAGTGTACCCTTACACATAAAGCCATCTCCATCAAACGCGTCTACACCTCTTTTTTTAGCAGATAATTCTGCTTTTTCACTTCTTTTCAGCAACTGCTGATGCTGATAGCCCTCCTAGTTTTTTGAGTTACACGACGTTTTGTAACTCCAAAAACGGCGCTTTCGCCTCTCACCACGATCTATTTCTGATGCTGATCTCTTTGTTTTTCAGCCGCTGCCCTCTTGCCAGGTGGCGCAATTAGTAATGACACGGCTCTGCAGCTCAAAGGTCGTGGTTCAATCCCACTTGGTCAACATTTTTTTTCACTACAAATTTATAATACACATCACAGACCTGTAATTTATATTGCTATTTTTTTCACTACAAATGAGTAGTGCAAAAACATACTATTTCTTCAACATCACAGTATATCTGTTATGTTATAGTATTACTACTAAATCACATTATTTCTGCCAATTCAAGGAGGCTGACTGTTACTAAGTGCATCAGTGTACATAGGTCATCTCTTGTGTTGGAGTGCCCTCTTGTGGCACCTTTTGGGTAGTGCCTTAGTAAACGTGAACACTGCAAAGAAGTGGTATCAGACTGGTTTGTAGTGGAGGAATTTGTGCCAGTTTCTTTCATCTTTAATCCGTATTCATGTTGTAATGTAGTAGTACCACAAATGGCAGAAAAAATATGTTTTGGCACAAATACTTTGATTTGGTATACTTTAGCTTCTTCACCCCTTTTCAGCAAAATTTTCATTTTTTTCACCCCTTTTCAGCACAATTCCAGTTTTTTTGGCTGTTTTCAGAAAACAAAAACTCTTTTCAGCGCAAGTTTCTGCTTCTTTGCCTCTTTTCTGCAGAAATTCTGCTGATTCACCTCTTTTCTGCAAAATTTTCAGCCTTTTCACCTCTGACTGTTACTAAGTGCATCAGTGTACATAGGTCATCTCTTGTGTTGGAGTGCCCTCTTGTGGCGCCTTTTGGGTAGTGCCTTAGTAAACGTGAACACTGCATAGAAGTGGTATCAGACTGGTTTGTAGTGGAGGAATTTGTTGCCAGTTTCTTTCATCTTTAATCCATATTCATGTTGTAATGTAGTAACTTTCACCCCTTTTCCGCAAAATTTTCATTTTTTTCACCCCTTTTCAGCACAAATTCCAGCTTTTTTGGCTGTTTTCAGAAAAAAAACTCTTTTCAGCAGAAACTCTGCTGATTCATCTCTTTTCAGCGCAAGTTTCTGCTTCTTTGCCTCTTTTCTGCAAAAATTCTGCTGATTCACCTCTTTTCTCCAAAACTTTCAGCCTTTTGACCTCTTATCAGCACAATTCTCAGCAGCTTCTGCTCATTTAAGCAGAATTGTCCGTCTCTCCACCTCTTCTTTGTAAGAATGACTTTGGCTCAGGGAAATGAATAGCCACCTTGAGACCAGGAGGGCCAGGTTCGAATCCTGCTCAGTGGGGCATTTTTTTTTTCACCACCATACAACTTTTTGCAACTTTCATCGTTTTTAGCTTTTCATAGTATCATAGTATTTCCACAAAATATTTGTATTTCTGCTACGTTATATTATTACTGCTCATAGTATTTCTGCCAAATTTTGGTATTTGCTCCAAAGCACAGTATTTCTGCCAAATCACAATATAACTGCAAAATAAAGGTTTTTGAGACAAATCATAGCGTTTGTGCTAAATCCTAGTAATTCTGCTCATAGAATTTCTGCTATGCTGAGGTGCTTTCTGCTAGATTATAGTTTTTCTGCTAAATCAAAGTATTTCATGTAAATCATACCAAGTCCCAGTGTTTCTGCCAAATCATAAATCATAAATAATGTGGCGTGTTGGTGGAACAGCTAGTTCTCTCCCATCATGCCTTGGGACATGTGCTGCTGTTTAGATGTTCTTGTTTCATTGTTTATGGTTACGTTACTTTTAACTGTTGTCTTGAATGTTGTGTTTATACTATGGTACAAAGTCACTGACAGTTATTGTTTTATAGGAAGGAAGAATGCAGTACCATAAGTGAGTTCTGTTATGCTGTTATTGACCCTTGAAGCACATTGTAGAACAAGCAAGTGTTTAATAAAAAGCTTCTCCTACCAGCTTGGGGTGGAATTACAAGCTCAAGCTTTCCCTGTGTGCTTATTTGCAAGACTTGTATGTGCCATAATAATTTTAATAAAGCAAAGTTAAGATGAGAAGCTTGTTCCAATTCATCTTCAGACAGTGCTGCCAGTCACGGTTGGAGCAGTTTTTACTGTCATCTTGCTGTTGAGCCATAAATTACATTTGTTTTCAAACTCTTAAAATGAAGCCGGTTCTTCTCTCGTCATATCTCCGCGACGGAGGTACAAAGAGCTATGAAAATCGCAGTCAAAGTTCAGCAAAGTCTGCTGATTTACCCAGTACAAGAATTGTGCTTCTATCCCACCTAGTTTTTGAGTTACACGACGTTTTGTAACTCCGAAAAATCGGCGTTTTACGCCTCTCACCGCGATCTAATTCTGACTGCTCAAGTCTCTGTGTTTTAGGCACCCGCCCCCTTTGTGAGCAGACCTCATTTGGCTCAGAGGGTTGAGAAGCTACTGTGAGACCCGGTGGCAGAGGTTCGAGTCCTACCTGTGACAGTTGCTACACATCATCCCCACTTGCATGCACTCTGCTTTCTTGATACTCTTCAGTGTACCCTTACACATAAAGCCATCTCCATCAAACGCGTCTACACCTCTTTTTTAGCAGATAATTCTGCTTTTTCGCTTGTTTTCAGCAACTGCTGATGCTGATAGCCCTCCTAGTTTTTGAGTTACACGACGTTTTGTAACTCCAAAAAACGGCGCTTTTCGCCTCTCACCACGATCTATTTCTGATTGCTGATCTCTTTGTTTTTCAGCCGCCTGCCCTCTTGCCAGGTGGCGCAATTAGTAATGACACGGCTCTGCAGCTCAAAGGTCGTGGGTTCAATCCACCTTGGTCAACATTTTTTTTTCACTACAAATTTATACACTATCACAGACCTGTAATTTATATTGCTATTTTTTTCACTACAAATGAGTAGTGCAAAAACATACTATTCTGCAACATCACAGTATATCTGTTATGTTATAGTATTACTACTAAATCACATTATTTCGCCAATTCAAGGAGGCTGACTGTTACTAAGTGCATCAGTGTACATAGGTCATCTCTTGTGTTGGAGTGCCCTCTTGTGGCACCTTTTGGGTAGTGCCTTAGTAAACGTGAACACTGCAAAGAAGTGGTATCAGACTGGTTTGTAGTGGAGGAATTTGTTGCCAGTTTCTTTCATCTTTAATCCGTATTCATGTTGTAATGTAGTAGTACCACAATATGGCAGAAACACTATGTTTTGGCACAAATACTTTGATTTGGTATACTTTAGCTTCTTCACCCTTTTCAGCAAATTTTCATTTTTTTCACCCCTTTTCAGCACAAATTCCAGCTTTTTTGGCTGTTTTCAGAAAAAAACTCTTTTCAGCAGAAACTCTGCAGATTCATCTCTTTTCAGCGCAAGTTTCTGCTTCTTTGCCTCTTTTCTGCAGAAATTCTGCTGATCCACCTCTTTTCTGCAAAACTTTCAGCCTTTTCACCTGTTATCAGCACAATTCTCAGCAGCTTCTGCTCATTTCAGCAGAATTGTCCGTCTCTCCACAACAACTTTTTGCAACTTTTCATCTTTTTCAGCTTTTCAGCAGACAGCTTCAACGTCAAGGCATCCACACTGCATTTTCTCAGGAAATGCAAATTTTTTTTTTCTAGTTATTCTTCTAGTTGCTTCCGTACATTTTTGGCACTTAACTACTTCCACAGTTTTCAGCCGATTTTCTCAGTTCAAACTCTATACTGTTCTGCTCTTTCTGCTCTTTCCGGCAATGACTTTTGGTGTTTATTACTGTTATACTTTTTAAAATATTACACTTTTTTCCTTTAATTTGTCCCATTGAAATGAATGGGAAACTTCCACAATTCTGCTAAAACTTGCTTGTCTTTGAAACTTAACTACTTTGTCATACTTTCACCTAGAAACTCCATTCAAACTTTAAAATGTTCTCAGATTATTGGGCTATTCCTGTCTGATTCAGCTTTTTCAGATCTTCTACCGTTTAATCTTATACCTTTTTAAGTTTTCAGTTGCAAAATTGTGATTTTTCAGAAAATACATGCGTTGTTATGGTTGCTATGCAATTAACTCAGAGTGTACACTCGTCCATTCTGAATTTTCTCTTCATATCTGAACAACTTCTTGCTACTCGTTCAATTTCCACTCAACTCCCACAAATTATACATCAAAACGTAGGTATTTTTGCTGGCTTTCAGAAAATGTCACTATCATTGTTGTGGGATTTATAGAATTTTGGCAAATCTCCTCAGACCAACAAAGGTCGGAAAAGTCTCCATACAAAGTCAATGGAGAGTTTGTTCAAAATCACCGCTGGAATTCTCTAATGAGAGGCATTTTCAAATCGTCATATCTCCTTAACAAAACAGAGTTGAGACATGAGGCTTGTGCCAATATATCTTCAGACATCCCTGATGCTCACAGTTCAATAATTTTTCCTCACCTATTACCGTTTGGCCATGAATTACACTTGTTTGAGGATAGGAAATTTGTCCCTCGCTCAGATTTCTTCAGATTTCAAACTCTGGAAATGAGGCACTTTTTTCTCTCATCATATCTTTTTGATGGATTTCCACAGAGACCTGAAAATTCCCATGACTGTTCACCAAAGCCTGCTGTCTCTTACGGTGAAAGAATGATTTTGATGCTCCATATAGATTTAGAGTTACAAAACATTGTTTGAGGGCAAGTCAAGGCAGTTTTGCTTTGCCTCTGCTCAGTTACAGTGTATTGCAAGTCATATATCTTTAATAATTTATATTTTATCTCTGATTATGAAGACCTGCAGATTCCCCCATCTCTTCTGAACAAAACGGTGTCAGAATGAGCGTTCTAGCCCCTACGGTTAGGAAATTATGGCCATTTGTTCGAGGGGAATCCTGAATGTGAGAAATACACTGCAGAAAACTTATACCTCTCTCTGTGTCTGTGTGTGTAAGGGCTGATTACAGCAGGTGCAGCCAATTTAACTGACCTAGATATACCAAGCCCAGACTCTTAACAGCCACTGTTCCCTTTAGGCTCTGTGTATGTGTATGTTTGTGTATCTGTATCAATATTTCTCCCATGTTAAAGTATTACTCCTCCATAATAGTATTTCTGTTGAATCAAAGTACTTCTACTACATCTTAGTACTTCTGCTCAATCATAGTATTTCTGCTAAATCATAGTATTTTGGCCAAATCATGGTATTTGTGCCAAAGCATAGTATTTCCACAAAATAACAGTATTTCTGCTATGTCATATTATTACTGCTCATAGTATTTCTGCCAAATCTTGGTATTTGTTCCAAAGCACAGTATTTCTGCCAAATCACAATATAACTGCAAAATAAAGGTTTTTGAGCCAAATCATAGTGTTTGTGCTAAATCCTAGTAATTCTGCTCAATCATAGAATTTCTGCTATGCTGAAGTGGTTTTTGCTAGATTATAGAATTTCTGCTAAGTCAAAGTATTTCATGTAAATCATACTACTTATACCAAGTCCCAGTGTTTCTGCCAAATCATAATTCGTAAATAATGTGGCGTGTTGGTGGAACAGCTAGTTCTCTCCCATCATGCCTTGGGACATGTGCTGCTGTTTAGATGTTCTTGTTTCATTGTTTATGGTTACGTTACTTTTAACTGTTGTCTTGAATGCTGTGTTTATACTACGGTACAAAGTCACTGACAGTTATTGTTTTATAGGAAGAATGCAGTACCATAAGTGAGTTCTGTTATGCTTTTATTGACCCTTGAAGCACATTGTGGCACAAGCAAGTGTTTAATAAAGAGCACACCCTACCAGCTTGGGGTAGAAATACAAGCTCAACATCTCACTCAGAGCTTCTTTGTAAGATTCATCTGCATGCTGCCAATTTATCTTCGGGCACTGCTGACACTCACGGTGTGAGCAGTTTTTACTGTCATCTTACTGTTGAGCCATAAATTATGTCTGTTTGAGGGTTGGAAATCTGTCCTCCTCTCAGTTTTCAAACTCTGAAAATGAAATTTCTTCTCTCGTCATATCTCCACGACGGAGATACAAAGAGCAATGAAAATCGCAGTCAAAGTTCACCAAAGTCAGCTGATTTGCCCAGTACAAGACTTGTGCTTCTATCCCACCTAGTTTTTGAGTTGCACGACGTTTTGTAACTACAAAAACGGCGATTTAAGCCCCTCACCGCCATCTATTTCTGACTGCTCATCAATCTTTTTTTCCAGCCGCCAGCCCCCGTTCCAGGTGGCGTAATTGGTAATGACGCGGGTCTGCAGGTCAAAGGTCGTGGGTTAAATCCCACTTTGTTCAACTTTTTTTTTTCACTACAAATTTATACACAGACCTGTAATTTATATTGCTAATTTATTACAATTCTGCAAAGTTTTATGATTTTCTGAGCTTTTCTAATATGGACCTCAGATTCTTGTTAACACTCCATGGCAGAAGTCGCAGTATTTGTGCTAAAACATACTATGTCTGCAGAATCACAGTATATCTGTTATGTTATAGTATTACTACTAAGGCATAGTATTCTACCACATCATAGTATTCCTTCAAAATCATAGTATTACTGCAATTCAAAATCATAGTATTACTGCAATTTCATGTATTTGAGCAAAATTGTAGTATTTGTGCAAAACATACTATGTCTGCAAAATCACAGTATATCTGTTATATTATAGTATTACTACTAAGGCATAGTATTTCTACCAAATCATAGTATTCCTTCAACATGATAGTGTTACTGCAATTTCATAGTATTTGAGCAAAGTCGTAGTATTTGTGCAAAAACATACTATGTCTGCAGAATCACAGTATATCTGTTATATTATAGTATTACTACTAAGCATAGTATTTCTACCACATCATAGTATTCCTTCAAATGATAGTATTACTGCAGTTTCATAGTATTTGAGCAAAATCGTAGTATTGTGCCAAAACATACTATGTCTGCAAAATCACAGTATATCTTTTATGTTATAGTATTACTACTAAGGCATAGTATTTCTACCACATCATAGTATTCCTTCAACATGATAGTTACTGTAGTTTCATAGTATTGAGCAAAGTCGTAGTATTTGTGCAAAAACATACTATGTCTGCAAAATCAGTATAACTGTTATGTTATAGTATTACTACTAAGGCATAGTATTTCTACCACATCATAGTATTCCTTCAACTCATAGTATTACTGCAATTTCATAGTATTTGAGCAAAGTCGTAGTATTTGTGCAAAAACATACTATGTCTGCAAAATCACAGTATATCTTTTATGTTATAGTATTACTACTAAGGCATAGTATTTCTACCACATCATAGTATTCCTTCAACATGATAGTGTTACTGTAGTTTCATAGTATTTGAGCAAATCGTAGTATTTGTGCAAAAACATACTGTGTCTGCAAAATCAGTATAACTGTTATGTTATAGTATTACTACTAAGGCATAGTATTTCTACCACATCATAGTATTCCTTCAACATGATAGTATTACTGCAGTTTCATAGTATTGAGCAAAATCGTAGTATTTGTGCCAAAAACATACTATGTCTGCAAAATCACAGTATATCTTTTATGTTATAGTATTACTACTAAGGCATAGTATTTCTACCACATCATAGTATTCCTTCAAAATCATAGTATTACTGCAATTTCATAGTATTTGAGCAAAGTCGTAGTATTTGTGCAAAAACATACTATGTCTGCAGACTCACAGTATATCTGTTATATTATAGTATTACTACTAAGGCATAGTATTTCTACCACATCATAGTATTCCTTCAACATGATAGTATTACTGCAGTTTCATTAGTATTTGAGCAAAACGTAGTATTTGTGCCAAAACATACTATGTCTGCAAAATCACAGTATATCTTTATGTTATAGTATTACTACTAAGGCATAGTATTTCTACCACATCATAGTATTCCTTCAACATGATAGTGTTACTGTAGTTTCATTATTTGAGCAAAATCGTAGTATTTGTGCAAAAACATACTGTGTCTGCAAAATCAGTATAACTGTTA
>NW_020328363.1:0-17811 GCF_001858045.2 Oreochromis niloticus
ACTAAGTGCATCAGTGTACATAGGTCATCTTTTGTGTTGGAGTGCCCTCTTGTGGCGCCTTTTGGGTAGTGCTTAGTAAACGTGAACACTGCATAGAAGTGGTATCAGACTGGTTTGTAGTGGAGGAATTTGTTGCCAGTTTCTTTCATCTTTAATCCATATTCATGTTGTAATGTAGTAACTTTCACCCCTTTTCCGCAAAATTTTCATTTTTTTCCCCCTTTTCAGCACAAATTCCAGCTTTTTTGGCTGTTTTCAGAAAAAAAAACTCTTTCAGCAGAACGCTGATTCATCTCTTTTCAGCGCAAGTTTCTGCTTCTTTGCCTCTTTTCTGCAAAAATCTGCTGATTCACCTCTTTTCTCAAAACTTTCAGCCTTTTGACCTCTTATCAGCACAATTCTCAGCAGCTTCTGCTCATTTAGCAGAATTGTCCGTCTCTCCACCTCTTCTTTGTAAGAATGACTTTGGCTCAGGGAAATGAATAGCCACCTTGAGACCAGGAGGGCCAGGTCGAATCCTGCTCAGTGGGGCATTTTTTTTTTCACCACCATACAACTTTTTGCAACTTTTCATCGTTTTTAGCTTTTCATAGTATCATAGTATTTCCACAAAATATTTGTATTTCTGCTACGTTATATTATACTGCTCATAGTATTTCTGCCAAATTTTGGTATTTGCTCCAAAGCACAGTATTTCTGCCAAATCACAATATAACTGCAAAATAAAGGTTTTTGAGACAAATCATAGCGTTTGTGCTAAATCCTAGTAATTCTGCTCATAGAATTTCTGCTATGCTGAGGTGCTTTCTGCTAGATTATAGTTTTTCTGCTAAATCAAAGTATTTCATGTAAATCATACCAAGTCCCAGTGTTTCTGCCAAATCATAAATCATAAATAATGTGGCGTGTTGGGGAACAGCTAGTCCTCTCCAATCATGCCTTGGGACATGTGCTGCTGTTTAGATGTTCTTGTTTCATTGTTTATGGTTACGTTACTTTTAACTGTTGTCTTGAATGTTGTGTTTATACTATGGTACAAAGTCACTGACAGTTATTGTTTTATAGGAAGGAAGAATGCAGTACCATAAGTGAGTTCTGTTATGCTGTTATTGACTTGAAGCACATTGTAAACAAGCAAGTGTTTAATAAAAAGCTTCTCCTACCAGCTTGGGGTGGAATTACAAGCTCAAGCTTTCCCTGTGTGCTTATTTGCAAGACTTGTATGTGCCATAATAATTTTAATAAAGCAAAGTTAAGATGAGAAGCTTGTTCCAATTCATCTTCAGACAGTGCTGCCAGTCACGGTTGGAGCAGTTTTACTGTCATCTTGCTGTTGAGCCATAAATTACATTGTTTTCAAACTCTTAAAATGAAGCCGGTTCTTCTCTCGTCATATCTCCGCGACGGAGGTACAAAGAGCTATGAAATCGCAGTCAAAGTTCAGCAAAGTCTGCTGATTTACCCAGTACAAGAATTGTGCTTCTATCCCACCTAGTTTTTGAGTTACACGACGTTTTGTAACTCCGAAAAATCGCGTTTTACGCCTCTCACCGCGATCTAATTCTGACTGCTCAAGTCTCTGTGTTTTAGGCACCCGCCCCTTTGTGACAGACCTCATTTGGCTCAGAGGGTTGAGAAGCTACTGTGAGACCCGGTGGCAGAGGTTCGAGTCCTACCTGTGACAGTTGCTACACATCATCCCCACTTGCATGCACTCTGCTTTCTTGATACTCTTCAGTGTACCCTTACACATAAAGCCATCTCCATCAAACGCGTCTACACCTCTTTTTTAGCAGATAATTCTGCTTTTTCGCTTGTTTTCAGCAACTGCTGATGCTGATAGCCCTCCTAGTTTTTGAGTTACCGACGTTTTGTAACTCCAAAAACGGCGCTTTTCGCCTCTCACCACAATCTATTTCTGATTGCTGATCTCTTGTTTTTCAGCCGCCTGCCCTCTTGCCAGGTGCGCAATTAGTATGAACGGCTCTGCAGCTCAAAGTCGTGGGTTCAATCCCACCTTGGTCAACATTTTTTTTCACTACAAATTATACACTATCACAGACCTGTAATTTATATTGCTATTTTTTCACTACAAATGAGTAGTGCAAAACATACTATTCTGCAACATCACAGTATATCTGTTATGTTATAGTTTCTACTAAATCACATTATTTCTGCCAATTCAAGAGGCTGACTGTTACTAAGTGCATCAGTGTACATAGTCATCTCTTGTGTTGGAGTGCCCTCTTGTGGCACCTTTTGGGTAGTGCCTTAGTAAACGTGAACACTGCAAAGAAGTGGTATCAGACTGGTTGTAGTGAGGAATTTGTTGCCAGTTTCTTTCATCTTTAATCCGTTTCATGTTGTAATGTAGTAGTACCACAATATGGCAGAAACACTATGTTTTGGCACAAATACTTTGATTTGGTAACTTTAGCTTCTTCACCCCTTTTCAGCAAAATTTTCATTTTTTCACCCCTTTTCAGCACAAATTCCAGCTTTTTGGCTGTTTTCAGAAAAAACTCTTTTCAGCAGAAACTCTGCAGATTCATCTTTTCAGCGCAAGTTTCTGCTTCTTTGCCTCTTTCTGCAGAAATTCTGCTGATCCACCCTTTTCTGCAAAACTTTCAGCCTTTTCACCTGTTATCAGCACAATTCTCAGCAGCTTCTGCTCATTTCAGCAGAATTGTCCGTCTCTCCACAACAACTTTTTGCAACTTTTCATCTTTTTCAGCTTTTCAGCAGACAGCTTCAAGTCAAGGCATCCACACTGCATTTTCTCAGGAATGCAAATTTTCTAGTTATTCTTCTAGTTGCTTCCGTACACTTTTGGCACTTAACTACTTCCACAGTTTTCTGCCGATTTTCTCAGTTCAAACTCTATACTGTTCTGCTCTTTCTGCTCTTTCCGGCAATGACTTTTGGTGTTTATTACTGTTATACTTTTAAAAATTACACTTTTTCTTTAATTTGTCCATTGAAATGAATGGGAAACTTCCACAATTCTGCTAAACTTGCTTGTCTTGAAACTTAACTACTTGTCATACTTCACCTAGAAACTCCATTCAAACTTTAAAATGTTCTCAGATTATTGGCTATTCCTGTCTGATTCAGCTTTTCAGATCTTCTACCGTTTTAATTTTATACCTCTTTAAGTTTCAGTTGCAAAATTGTGATTTTCAGAAAATACATGCGTTGCTATGGTTGCTAGCAATTAACTCAGAGTGTGCACTCGTCCTTTCTGAATTTCTCTTCATGTCTGAACAACTTCTTGCTACTCGCTCAATTTCCACTCAACCCCCACAAATTATACATCAAAACGTAGGTATTTCTGTTGGCTTTCAGAAAATGTCACTATCATTGTTGTGGGACTTATAGACTTTTTGCAGATCTCCTCAGAGTAACATAAAGTCTCAAAACTCTCCATAGAAACTCAATGGAGAGTTTCTTCAAAATCAGCGCTGGAATTCTCTAATGAGAGGCATTTTCAAATCGTCATATCTCCTTAACGAAACAAAGTTGAGACATGACGCTTGTGCCAATATATCTTCAGACGTCACTGATGCTCACAATTCAAGAATTTTTTCCTCACCTATTACCGTTTGGCCATGAATACACTTGTTGAGGATAGGAAATTTGTCCTCGCTCAGATTTCTTCAGATTCAAACTCTGGAAATGAGGCACTTTTTTCTCTCATCATATCTTTTGATGGATTTCCACAGAGACCTGAAAATTCCATGACTGTTCACCAAAGCCTGCTGTCTCTTACGGTGAAAGAATGATTTTGATGCTCCATATAGATTTAGAGTTACAAAACATTGTTGAGGGCAAGTCAAGGCAGTTTTGCTTGCCTCTGCTCAGTTACAGTGTATTGCAGTCATATATCTTTAATAATTATATTTTATCTCTGATTTATGAAGACCTGCAGATTCCCCATCTCTCTGAACAAAACGGTGTCAGAATGAGCGTTCTAGCCCCTACGTTAGGAAATTATGGCCATTTGTTCGAGGGAATCCTGAATGTGAGAAATACACTGCAGAAAACTTATACCTCCTCTGTGTCTGTGTGTGTAAGGGCTGATTACAGCAGGTGCAGCCAATTTAACTGACCTAGATATACCAAGCCCAGACTCTTAACAGCCACTGTTCCCTTAGGCTCTGTGTATGTGATGTTGTGTATCTGTATCAATATTCTCCCATGTTAAAGTATTACTCCTCCATAATAGTATTTCTGTTGAATCAAAGTACTTCTACTACATCTTAGTACTTCTGCTCAATCATAGTATTTCTGCTAAATCATAGTATTTTGGCCAAATCATGGTATTTGTGCAAAGCATAGTATTTCCACAAAATAACAGTATTTCTGCTATGTCATATTATTACTGCTCATAGTATTTCTGCCAAATCTTGGTATTTGTTCCAAAGCCAGTATTTCTGCCAAATCACAATATAACTGCAAAATAAAGGTTTTGAGCCAAATCATAGTGTTTGTGCTAAATCCTAGTAATTCTGCTCAATCATAGAATTTCTGCTATGCTGAAGTGGTTTTTGCTAGATTATAGAATTTCTGCTAAGTCAAAGTATTTCATGTAAATCATACTACTTATACCAAGTCCCAGTGTTTCTGCCAAATCATAATTCGTAAATAATGTGGCGTGTTGGTGAACAGCTAGTTCTCTCCCATCATGCCTTGGGACATGTGCTGCTGTTTAGATGTTCTTGTTTCATTGTTTATGGTTACGTTACTTTTAACTGTTGTCTTGAATGCTGTGTTTATACTACGGTACAAAGTCACTGACAGTTATTGTTTATAGGAAGAATGCAGTACCATAAGTGAGTTCTGTTATGCTTTATTGACCCTTGAAGCACATTGTGGCACAAGCAAGTGTTTAATAAAGAGCACACCCTACCAGCTTGGGGTAGAAATACAAGCTCAACATCTCACTCAGAGCTCTTTGTAAGATTCATCTGCATGCTGCCAATTTATCTTCGGCACTGCTGACACTCACGGTGTGAGCAGTTTTTACTGTCATCTTACTGTTGAGCCATAAATATGTCTGTTTGAGGGTTGGAAATCTGTCCTCCTCTCAGTTTTCAAACTCTGAAAATGAAAATTTCTTCTCTCGTCATATCTCCACGACGGAGATACAAAGAGCAATGAAAATCGCAGTCAAAGTTCACCAAAGTCAGCTGATTTGCCCAGTACAAGACTTGTGCTTCTATCCCACCTAGTTTTGAGTTGCACGACGTTTTGTAACTACAAAAAACGGCGATTTAAGCCCCTCACCGCCATCTATTTCTGACTGCTCATCAATCTTTTTTTTCCAGCCGCCAGCCCCCGTTCCAGTGGCGTAATTGGTAATGACGCGGGTCTGCAGGTCAAAGGTCGTGGGTTAAATCCCACTTTGTTCAACTTTTTTTTTTCACTACAAATTATACACAGACCTGTAATTTATATTGCTAATTTATTACAATTCTGCAAAGTTTATGATTTTCTGAGCTTTTCTAATATGGACCTCAGATTCTTGTTAACACTCCATGGCAGAAGTCGCAGTATTGTGCAAAAACATACTATGTCTGCAGAATCACAGTATATCTGTTATGTTATAGTATTACTACTAAGGCATAGTATTTCTACCACATCATAGTATTCCTTCAAAATCATAGTATTACTGCAATTTCATAGTATTTGAGCAAAATTGTAGTATTTGTGCAAAAACATACTATGTCTGCAAAATCACAGTATATCTGTTATATATAGTATTACTACTAAGGCATAGTATTTCTACCAATCATAGTATTCCTTCAACATGATAGTGTTACTGCAATTTCATAGTATTTGAGCAAAGTCGTAGTATTTGTGCAAAAACATACTATGTCTGCAGAATCACAGTATATCTGTTATATTATAGTATTACTACTAAGGCATAGTATTTCTACCACATCATAGTATTCCTTCAACATGATAGTATTACTGCAGTTTCATAGTATTTGAGCAAAATCGTAGTATTTGTGCCAAAACATACTATGTCTGCAAAATCACAGTATATCTTTTATGTTATAGTATTACTACTAAGGCATAGTATTTCTACCACATCATAGTATTCCTTCAAATCTTAGTATTACTGCAATTTCATAGTATTTGAGCAAAGTCGTAGTATTTGTGCAAAACATACTATGTCTGCAGACTCACAGTATATCTGTTATATTATAGTATTACTACTAAGGCATAGTATTTCTACCACATCATAGTATTCCTTCAACATGATAGTATTACTGCAGTTTCATAGTATTTGAGCAAAATCGTAGTATTTGTGCCAAAACATACTATGTCTGCAAAATCACAGTATATCTTTTATGTTATAGTATTACTACTAAGGCATAGTATTTCTACCACATCATAGTATTCCTTCAACATGATAGTGTTACTGTATTTCATAGTATTTGAGCAAAATCGTAGTATTTGTGCAAAAACATACTGTGTCTGCAAAATCAGTATAACTGTTATGTTATAGTATTACTACTAAGGCATAGTATTTCTACCACATCATAGTATTCCTTCAAACTCATAGTATTACTGCAATTTCATAGTATTTGAGCAAAGTCGTAGTATTTGTGCAAAAACATACTATGTCTGCAAAATCACAGTATATCTTTTATGTTATAGTATTACTACTAAGGCATAGTATTTCTACCACATCATAGTATTCCTTCAACATGATAGTGTTACTGTAGTTTCATAGTATTTGAGCAAAATCGTAGTATTTGTGCAAAAACATACTGTGTCTGCAAAATCAGTATAACTGTTATGTTATAGTATTACTACTAAGGCATAGTATTTCTACCACATCATAGTATTCCTTCAACATGATAGTATTACTGCAGTTTCATAGTATTTGAGCAAAATCGTAGTATTTGTGCCAAACATACTGTGTCTGCAAAATCAGTATAACTGTTATGTTATAGTATTACTACTACGGCATAGTATTTCTACCACATCATAGTATTCCTTCAAAATCATAGTATTACTGCAATTTCATAGTATTTGAGCAAAGTCGTAGTATTGTGCAAAAACATACTATGTCTGCAGAATCACAGTATATCTGTTATATTATAGTATTACTACTAAGGCATAGTATTTCTACCACATCATAGTATTCCTTCAACATGATAGTATTACTGCAGTTTCATAGTATTTGAGCAAAATCGTAGTATTTGTGCCAAAACATACTATGTCTGCAAAATCACAGTAATTCTTTATGTTATAGTATTACTACTAAGGCATAGTATTTCTACCACATCATAGTATTCCTTCAAATCATAGTATTACTGCAATTTCATAGTATTTGAGCAAAATCGTAGTATTTGTGCAAAAACATACTATGTCTGCAAAATCACAGTATATCTGTTATGTTATAGTATTACTACTAAGGCATAGTATTTCTACCAAATCATAGTATTCCTTCAACATGATAGTATTACTGCAGTTTCATAGTATTTGAGCAAAATCGTAGTATTTGTGCAAAAACATACTGTTTCTGCAAAATCAGTATACCTGTTATGTTATAGTATTACTACTAAGGCATAGTATTTCTACCACATCATAGTATTCCTTCAAAATCATAGTATTACTGCAATTTCATAGTATTTGAGCAAAGTCGTAGTATTTGTGCAAAAACATACTATGTCTGCAAAATCACAGTATATCTGTTATGTTAAAGTGTTACTACTAAGTCACAGTATTTCTGCCAATTCGTAGTATTTGTACTAAATCATGGTACTTGTGCAAATCATACTATTTTTTGCAAATCATAGTATTCGAACCAAAACATAGTATTTGTACGAAATCATAGTATTTCTTCTAAATCATAGTATTTCAATCAAATCTCAGTAGTTGTGCTGAAACGCAGTATTATTGCCAAATCATAGTATTTGTACTGAAACATAGTATTTGTGCCAAAAGAGTATTTCTAATAAATCATAGTACTTGTGCCAAATCATAGTATTTCTGCCACATTGTGCTAGTTGTGCAAAAACATAGACTGTCTGCAAAATCATAGTATATCTATTATGTTATAGTATTATACTAAGTCGTAGACTCTCTATTTTGTTATAGTATATCTGCTGAATACAGTATATGTGCCAAATCATAGTATTTATAGCAAATCATAGTATTTCTGCCACATTATAGTATTTGTGTAAAACCAGAATGTCTGCAAAATCATCATATATCTGTGATGTCTTCAAAATTATACTATTTTTGCAGAAACATTGTACTTCTGGTAAATCATAGTATTTCCAATAAATAATAGTATTTCTGCCAAATCATAGTATTTGTGCCAAAATATTGTATTTCTACAAAGTCATAATATTTCTTCTAAATCATAGTATTTCAATCAAATCTCAGGAGTTGTGCTAAAACGCAGTATTATTGTCAAATCATAGTATTTGTACCCAAACATATCAGTTCAACTTATTTAACTCTTCTCAACAGCCCAACACCTCTTCTTCACCCCGTTTCAGCAGAATTGTGAGTTTTTTCACCCCTTTTCAGCACAAATTCCAGCTTTTTCAGGTGTTTTCAACAGAAATCTCTTTTTTAGCAGACATTCTGCTGATTCACCTGTTTCAGTGCAACGTTCTACTTCTTTACCTCTTTTCAGTAGAAATTCTGCTGATTCACCTATTTTAAGCAGAATTTTCAGCCTTTCACCTCTTATCAATACAAATCTCAGTATCTTCTGCTCATTTCAGAGGAACCTTTTCACCTCTCCTCTTTCAGTACAAATGAACTTCTGTACCCTTTGAAGCAGAATTTTGCCTTTTCACCTCTTTTCAGCAAAAGTTTCTGTTTTTTCACTAGTTTTCAGCATAATTTTTCAGTTTCTTTACTGCCATACAATTTTGCAGCTTTCATCTTTTCAGTCATTTTCAGCAGACAGCTTAAGCGTTCCGGCATCCACACAGCATTTTCGCAGGAAATGCAAATTTTTCTAGTTGTGTGGATGCTGGAGCATCCACACTATTGAGTTCCTGTTTCTCTTATTCTTTATACTTATTGTGTGGATGCCCTCAAGGGCTTCCACACTATTGAGTTCCTGTTTCTCTTTATTCTTTATTATTCCTGTCGCTTCCGTACGTTTTTCGCCGTGGATCTACTCCACAGTTTTCAGCCGATTTTCTCCGTTCAAACTCTAAACTGTTCTGCTCTTTCTGCTAATGCCGGCTATATCTTTTGGTGTTTATTACTGTTATACTTTTTAAAATATTACACTTTTTTCCTTTAATTGTCCCATTGAAATGAATGGAAAACTTCCACAATTCTGCTAAAACTTGCTTGTCTTTGAAACTCAACTACTTTGTCATACTTTCACCTAGAAACTCCATTCAAACTTTAAAATGTTCTCAGATTATTGAGCTATTCCTGTCTGATTCAGCTTTTCAGATCTTCTGCCGTTTTAATCTTATACCTCTTTAAGTTTTCAGTTGCAACATTGTGATTTTCAGAAAATACATGCGTTGCTATGGTTGCTATGCAATTAAGTCAGAGTGAGGCTGGTCCTTTCTGAATTTTCTCTTCATGTCTAAACAACTTCTTGCTACTGGCTCAATTTGCACTCAACCCCCACAAATTATACATCAAAACGTAGGTATTTTTGCTGGCTTCAGACAATGTCACTATCTTATTGTGAGATTTACCGTTTTTTCGCAATTTGCCTCGGAGTGACACAAGGTCTCAATACTCCCCATTCAAAGTCTATGGGGAGGTTTTGAAATTCAGAGCTGAAATTCTGTAACGGGAGGCATTTTAAAATCGCCATATCTCTTTAACAAAGCAAAGTTAGGACATGAGGCTTGTGCCAATATATCTTCAGACACTGCTGACACTCACAGTGGAAGCAGTTTTTACAATTATCTTACCGTTGAGCAATGAATTACGTTTGTTTGAGGGGTGGAAATCTGTCCTTCTCTCAGTCTTCAAACTCTGGAAATGAAGCCGTTTCTTCTCTCGTCATATCTCCGCGACGGAGGTAGAACGAGCTATGAAAATCGCAGTCAAAATACACCAAAGTCCGCTGATTCACCCAGTACAAGAATTATGCTTCTATCCCACCTAGTTTTTGAGTTACACGACGTTTTGTAACTCCAAAAAACGGCGTTTTTCGCCTCTCAGCGCGATCTATTTTCTGACTGCTCAAGTATCTGTCTTTCGGACCGCTGCCCCCTTTCCAGGTGGCGCAATCAGTAATGACACGGCTCTGCAGCTCAAAGGTCGTGGGTTCAATCCCACCTTGGTCCACGTTTTTTTTTTCACTACAAATTTATACACTATCACAGACCTGTAATTTATATTGCTAATTTATTACAATTCTGCAAAGTTTCATGATTTTAGCAGCTTTTCTAATATGGACCTCAGATTCTTGTCAACACCACATGGCAGAAATACATACAAGTAAACAGCCTGATGAAGCAGACAGAAGCAGTACCTCTGATTGGTGAATTTGAGCAGAACCAGGTTGTTCTGCCCCTTTTCAGCAGAAATTCTGCTCATTCACCTCTTTTCAGCGCAATGTTCTGCTTCTTTCCCTCTTTTCTGCAGAAATTCTGCTGATTTACCTCTTTTCTGCAAAATTTTCAGCCCTTTTACCTCTTATGAGCACAATTCTCAGCAGCTTCTGCTCATTTCACCATAATTGTCAGTCTCTCCATCTCCTTCCTTGTGAGAGTCAATTTGGCACAGTGAGATGAGTAGCCGCCTTGAGCCCAGGAGGGCTAGGTTTGAAACATAGACTGTCTGCAGCATAACAGTATATCTGTTATGTTATAGTATTACTACTAAGTCACAGTATTCTGCCAATTCGTAGTATTGTACTAAATCATACTACTCGTGCCAAATCATAGTATTTGTTGCAAATCATAGTATTCAAACCAAAATATAGTATTTGTACCAAAGCATTGTATTTGTATGAAGTACCGTATTTCCGCCAAATCATAGAATTACTGCAATTTTATAGTATTTTGAGAATCCCTTTTGTGATAGTATTACTTCTAAGTCATAGTATTTCTGCTTGTCATAGTATTTGTACTAAAACGTAGCATTTCTGCCAAATCATAGTATTACTGCTATCTCATAGTATTTGAGTGAAATTACAGTGTTCTGCAAAAACATTGTATTTCTGCTAAATCATAGTATTTCTGTTATCTTAGAGTACTTGTACTCAATTATAGTATTTGTGCCAAAGTTGAGTATTTCTGCCAAATCATATTTATGTGAATTTGTACACTGTAATATTGCTGTATTACGTAGTGGCCTAAGTAGGAGGCTGACTGTTACTAAGTGCATCAGTGTACATAGGTCATCTCTTGTGTTGGAGTGCCCTCTTGTGACGCCTTTTGGGTAGTGCCTTAGTAAATGTGAACACTGCAAGAAGTGGTATCAGACTGGTTTGTAGTGGAGGAATTGTTACCAGTTTCTTTAATCTTAATCCGTATTCATGTTGTAATGTATACCCTGTTCTCAATCATAGAAACCACACCATATCACCCCTCCACATCCTCCTACTGTATGCCATATCTCCCTGTAACATCCATCTGACTGCCAATAAACTCCACCTGTGGTAATCTAATCCCTGGATGCCAGCCTCTCCTTCTGACCGAGGATAGCTACTATTGCAGCACCACCCAGCATTAAACTGACGTACACCATTCTGTACAGTGCTAAATCATAGTGTTTGTGCCAAACAATAGCATTCACCCAAATAATAGTATTTCTGCTATGTTATATTATTACTGCTCATAGTATTTCTGCCAAATCATGTATTGTTCCAAAGCATAGTATTTCTTCCAAAGCATGTTTTCTTCCAAATCATAGTATAACTGCAAATAAAGTTTTGAGCCAAACATATTTTTGTGCTAAAACATAGTATTGTGCCAAATCATAGTATTTCTGCTAAATCCTAGTAATTTGCTCATGATAGAATTCTGAATTTATGCTGTAGTACTTTTGCTAGATTATAGTATTTCTTCTAAGTCAAAGTATTTCATGTAAATCATAGTATTTCTACCAAGTCCCAGTGTTTCTGCTAAATCATAAATCATACATAAATCATGTTCAGCACAAATTGTATGATTGGCTCAAATACTATGATTTGCAGAATTTTCTATGGTTCAGCACAAATGCTATGATTTGTAAGAAAAATATTATTTAGTATAAATACTAATAATACTGTGTTTTAGCACAGATTCAGCTAACACTATATTTGTCACAAGTGGTATGATTTGGTACAAATACTGTGATTTGGCACAAACACTGTGATTTACCAGAAATACTGTGATTTGGCAGAAATACTATCGTTTGGTTCAAATATTATGATTTAGAAGAAATACTATGTTATAGTATAAATACTATGTTCAGACTTTAAAAAAATTCTGCTATTTCTGCTAATGTGTGCTATGACTTTTGACCATTGAAATGAATGGAACACATTATCAATGTGTCACTGATTTGCTCCCTGAGTGAGCTGTGTTTAGCTGATGAGATGAGCAGCATTCTCAGCGGGAGGCCGGGTTCAAATCCCGCTTATGGCAACTATTTTTTCAGTGCATAATTATATTGTTTAACTCTTTTCAACACAAATGTAAGATTCTTCACCCTTTTCACCAGAATTTTCCAGTTTTTTCACCACTTTCAGCACAAATCCAGCTTTCAGCTGTTTAAGCAAAACCTCTTTCAGCAGAATTTTGCTCATTCACCTCTTTTCAGCAGAAATATGCTGATGACCTCTTTTCAGCAGATTTTCAGAATTTGCTTATTCAACTCTTCTGCAAAATTTTCAGCCTTTTCACCTCTTATCAGCACAATTCTCAGCAGCTTCTGCTCATTTCAGCAAAATTGGCAGTCTCTCTACTATTCTTGGTCAGAATGAGTCTGGCTCAGTGAGATGAATAGCTGCCTCTAGACCAGAAGGGCCAGTTCGAATCCTGCTCAGGGGAACATTTTTTTCCCACTACTTTTCAGCAAAGATTTCTCCGTCTTACCCTTTCAGTAGAATTTTGGCTTTCACCACTTTTCAGCAAAAAAATTCTGCTTCTTCACTGTTTTCTGCAGAATTTCCAGTTTTGCACCGCCATATAACTTTTTGCAAATTTTCATCTTTTCATCTTTTCAGCAGCCAACTTCAGCGTTAAGGCATCCACACAGCATTTCGCAGGAAATGCAAATTTTTCTAGTTTGTGGATGCTGGAGGCATCCACACTATTGAGTTCCTGTTCTCTTTATTCTTTATACTTATTATTATTATTCTAGTTGCCACTTTTCACTTTTTTTGGCACTTAACTACTTCCACAATTTTCAGCCGATTTCACCGTTCAATTTTAAACTATTCTGCTATTCTGCTAATGATCGCTATATCTTTGGTGTTTATTACTGTTATCTTTTAAAATATTCCACTTTTTCCTTTAATTTGTCCCATTGAAATGAATGGGAAACTTCGCAATTCTGCTAAATTGCTTGTTTTGAAACTTAACTACTTTTCCTACTTTCACGTAGAACAACCATTCAAACTTTAAAATGTTCTCAAATTATTGGGCTATTCAGGAATAAATCAGATTTTTCAATCTTTTACCGTTTTATTTTTATGCCTCTTAAAGTTTTGAGTTGCAAAATTGTGATTTTTCAGAAAATACATGCGTTGTTATGGTTGCTATGCACTTGGCTTCCAGTGTGCCACTGTAGGTTTCGCAGTCTTCTCTTCATGTCCGAACAACTTCTTGCTACTTGCTCAATTTTCACTCAACTTCCACAAATTATACATCAAAACGTAGGTATTTTTGCTGGCTTTCGAAAATGTCACCATCATTGTTGTGAGACTTATAGAATTTTTGCAATCTCCTCAGAGCAACACAAAGTCTGAAACTCTCCATAGAAAGTCAATGGAGAGTTTGTTCAAATCACCGCTTGATTTCTGTAATGAGAGGCATATTCGAATCGTCATATCTCCTTAACGAAGCGAAGTTAAAACATGAGGCTTGTCCCAGTATATCTTCAGACACTCCTGACGCTCACAATTCAAGAATTTTTTTCTCACCTATTACCGTTCTGAATGAGTTACACTTGTTTGAGCGTAGGAAATTCGTCCTTCGCTCAGATTTCTTCAGATTTCAAACTCTGGAAATGAACCACTTTTTTCTCTCGTCATAACTTTTTGTTGGATTTCCACAAAGACCTGAAAATTTCCATGATTGTTCACCAAAGCCTGCTGTCTCTTACGGTGAAAAATGATATTGATACTCCAAATAGATTTAGAGTTAGAAAGCGTTGTTTGAGGGCAAGTCAAGGCAGTTTTTGCTTTGCTCTACTCAGTTATGGTGCATTAGAAGTCAAATATCTTTAATAATTCATATTTTAATGATACATTGTCAACACTTTAAGATTCCCCATCTCTTCTGAACAAAACGGTGTAAGAATGACCGTTCTAGCCCCTATAGTTAGGAAATTATGGTCATTTGTTTGAGGGAGTCGTCATTATGAGAAAAGACTGCAAAATCTGTGTCTCTCTGTGCTGCATGCACCTGTTTTGGCGGGAAAAAGTGCACAGGCTCTCTGATTGGTGGATTCAAATTCAGCAGCTCCCAGGCTGCTTGACTGAGCTAGAAACTTACTTCTCTCTCCCTGTGTGTGTGGTGTGTGTGTGTGTGTGTGTGTGTGTGTGTGTGTGAGACAGAGAGAGAGAGAGAGAGAGAGAGGGCGAGACAGAATTTTTATGGGAGCATCTTATTGTATGATTTAAATTCAATATATTTAGACTGGTTGACTGAATTTGATCCTGTGTGTGTCTCTCTGTGCATGTGTGTTTCCATATGTTCCATATTTCTGATTGTGTGACTGTTACACTTTTTTGCTCAGTTTTTTTCATTTAACAAGTACATTTGAAGGACCCTTAGCATGTTCAGCATTTTTTCAGCTGTCCATTTTGCTTTCCAGTTTTCTGTTTAAGTTATTACTATTGTGCTGAATCATACTATTTCTGCTATTTTATAAGATTTGTGCTCAATATAGTATTTCTACCCAGTATAGTATTTCTGATTAATTATAGTTTTTCTACCAAATCATATACAGTATTTTGCTTTTTATACATTTTTATAGGATTTTATATTGCTTAATATAGTATTTCTGCTTTTTATAGGATTGTGCTTAATACAGTATTTCTGCTAAATGTAGTATTATGCTTAATCACACATTACTATATATTTCTGCCAGCTTCCCAGCCAGCCAATCATATCTGAGGTCTGCAGTTTCTTCTCTCGTCATATCTCAGCGACGGATGTACAAAGAGTAATGAACATCGCAGTCAAAGTACACCAAGTCCGCTGATCACCCAGTACAAGAATTATGCTCCTAGTCCACCTAGTTTTGGAGTTACACGACGTTTGTAACTCCAAAAACGGCGCTCTTTGCCTCACACCGCGATCTAATTCTGACTGCTCATCACCCTGTTTCCAAGTGCTCACTGTCTTCCCAGTGGCGCAGCTGGTAATGACACAGGTCTGCAACCCAAAGTCGTGGGTTCAACTCCACCTGGACAACATGTTTTTTGCCCTACAAATTAATACACTATCACAGACCACTAATTCATATTCATCATTTATTACAATTCTGAAAACTTTTACCAGCTTTCTAATATGGACCTCAGATTCTTCTTAACACTCCATGGCACAAATACTCTTCCCTTTAGGCTCTGTGAATGTGTGTGTGTATCAATATTTCCCATTTTAAAGTATACTCCTCCATATTGGATTTCTCTTAAATCAAAGTACTTTTACTACATCTTAGTACTTCTGCTCAATCATAGTATTTCTGCTAAATCATGGTTTTTGTGCCAAGTCATCAGAATCATGTTATGGCCAAGTATATGTGCATACAAATACAAGGAATTTGGTTCCGGTAGATGGTGCTCTCGAGCACAGCAATGTAAATCACACACACACACACACACACACACACACACACACACACACACACACGCACCCACACACACACGTATCTATAATACATACACATGCATACACATACATACACAAAGCTGTGTAAACCAACTATAAATAACTAATCTAAACGTATATACATAAAATCAGAAATGAAATGAGGTGAATGAATACTACAGAATGTACATAAGGTGCAGTTGCAGTCTGGCAGTGGGAGCAGTGTGACAGTTCAACTGTTAGAAGGGAGATGGTGAGGGAAAGAAACTGTTCCTGGTCGGGTGGTCCTGGTCTGCAGCTTCTGTACCGTCTGCCAGAGGGCAGCAGATCAAAAGTCTGTGTCCAGGTGTGAGGGGTCTGTGAGATTTTCCCTGCCCGTTCCTGGTTCTTGAGAGGTACAGATCCTGGATGGAGGGCAGGGGGCGCCGATGATCCTTTCTGCTGCCCGTACAGTCCGCTGCAGTCTGCACCTGTCCTGTTTAGTGGCTGCACCATACCAGACTGTGATGGAGGAGCACAGGACAGACTCAATGACTGCAGTGTAGAACTGGATCAGCAGCTCCTGTGGAAGACTGTACTTCCCCAGTTGTCTCAGGAAGTACATCCTCTGCTGGTCTTTTAGGATGGAGTTGATGTTGGTCTCCCACTTCAGGTCCTGGGAGATGGTGTACCCAGCAACTTGAAGATCTCCACAGTCGACACAGGGCTGTCTGATATGATGGGGGGGCAGAGTTGAGGGATGTCCCTGAAGTCCACGTCATCTCTACAGTTTTAGAGTGTTCAGCTCCAGATTGTGCTGACTGCACCAGAGTACCAGCCGCTAACTCATCATAACATTGTGTTATGTTATAGTATTACTACTAAGTGGAGGAATTTCTGTCATGTTACAGTATATGTGCTGATTACAGTATTTCTGCCAATATAGTATTTCTGATTAATTATAGTTTTTCTACCAAATCATATTACAGTATTTTTGCTTTTATACCATTTTTATAGGATTTTTATATTGCTAATATAGTATTTCTGCTTTTATAGGATTTGGCTTAATATAGTATTTCTGCTTTTTATAGGATTTGTGCTTAATACAGTATTTCTGCTAAATGTAGTATTATGCTTAATCACACTATATATTTCTGCCAGCTTCCCAGCCAGCCAATCATATCTGAGGTCTGCCGTTTCTTCTCTCGTCATATCTCAGCGACGGATGTACAAAGAGTAATGAAATCGCAGACAAAGTACACCAAAGTCCGCTGATTCACCCAGTACAAGAATTATGCTTCTAGTCCACCTAGTTTTGGAGTTGCACGACGTTTTGTAACTCCAAAAACGGCGCTCTTTGCCTCTCACCGCGATCTAATTCTGACTGCTCATCACCCGTTTCCCAAGAGCTCACTGTCTTCCCAGTGGCGCAGCTGGTAAGGAATTATAGCCATTTGTTTGAGAGAGTCTCACTATGAAAATAGACTGCACAAATCCTGTCTCTGTGCTGCGTGTGTAAAACAGGTGCACCTGTTTTGGCGGGAAAAAGTACATAGCCTTTCTGATTGGTGGATTCAAATAAGCAGCTCCAGGCTTTTGACCCACTAGAACAACAGGAAACACTGTATGTACAGCCCCTGTTTGTTCACTTGCTTCTGCTGCTGCTGCGTGTGTGTGTGTGTGTGTGTGTGTGTGTGTCTGTATGACAGAGAGAGAGAGAGAGAGCCTTTTTATGGGTGTATCTTATTGTGTGATTAAAATCAATATATTTACACTGGTTGATTGAATTGGATCCTGTGTGTGTCTCTGTGCATGTGTTTCCATATATGGGGCGATCGTGGCTCAAAAGTTG
>NW_020328364.1:0-14657 GCF_001858045.2 Oreochromis niloticus
ACGTCAAGGCATCCACACTGCATTTTCTCAGGAAATCTTTTTCTATTATTCTTCTAGTTGTTCCGTACACTTTTTGGCACTTAACTACTTCCACAGTTTTCTGCGATTTTCTCAGTTCAAACTCTATACTGTTCTGCTCTTTCTGCTCTTTCCGGCAATGACTTTTGGTGTTTATTACTGTTATACTTTTTAAAATATTACACTTTTTTCCTTTAATTTGTCCCATTGAAATGAATGGGAAACTTCACAATTCTGCTAAAACTTGCTTGTCTTTGAAACTTAACTACTTTGTCATACTTTCACCTAGAAACTCCATTCAAACTTTAAAATGTTCTCAGATTATTGGGCTATTCCTGTCTGATTCAGCTTTTCAGATCTTCTACCGTTTTAATCTTATACCTTTTAAGTTTTCAGTTGCAAAATTGTGATTTTCAGAAAATACATGCGTTGTTATGGTTGCTATGCAATTAACTCAGAGTGTGCACTCGTCCTTTCTGAATTTTCTCTTCATGTCTGAACAACTTCTTGCTACTCGCTCAATTTCCACTCAACCCCCACAAATTATACATCAAAACGTAGGTATTTCTGTTGGTTTCAGAAATGTCACTATCATTGTTGTGGACTTATAGATTTTGCAGATCTCCTCAGAGTAACATAAAGTCAAAAGTCTCCATAGAAAACTCAATGGAGAGTTTCTTCAAAATCAGCGCTGGAATTCTCTAATGAGAGGCATTTTCAAATCGTCATATCTCCTTAACAAAACAAGTTGAGACATGACGCTTGTGCCAATATATCTTCAGACGTCCTGATGCCAATTCAATAATTTTTTCCTCACCTATTACCGTTTGGCCATGAATTACACTTGTTTGAGGATAGGAAATTTGTCCCTCGCTCAGATTTCTTCAGATTTCAAACTCTGGAAATGAGGCATTTTTTCTCTCATCATATCTTTTTGATGGATTTCCACAGAGACCTGAAAATTCCCATGACTGTTCACCAAGCCTGCTGTCTCTTACGGTGAAAGAATGATTTTGATGCTCCAT
This sequence comes from Oreochromis niloticus, assembly GCF_001858045.2. NCBI lineage: Eukaryota > Metazoa > Chordata > Actinopteri > Cichliformes > Cichlidae > Oreochromis > Oreochromis niloticus. Next base: position 1,044 of record NW_020328364.1, read on the forward strand.
ATAGATTTAGAGTTACAAAACATTGTTTGAGGGCAAGTCAAGGCAGTTTTGCTTTGCCTCTGCTCAGTTACAGTGTATTGCAAGTCATATATCTTTAATAATTTATATTTTATCTCTGATTTATGAAGACCTGCAGATTCCCCCATCTCTCTGAACAAAACGGTGTCAGAATGAGCGTTCTAGCCCTACGGTTAGGAAATTATGGCCATTTGTTCGAGGGAATCCTGAATGTGAGAAATACACTGCAGAAAACTTATACCTCTCTCTGTGTCTGTGTGTGTAAGGGCTGATTACAGCAGGTGCAGCCAATTTAACTGACCTAGATATACCAAGCCAGACTCTTAACAGCCACTGTTCCCTTTAGGCTCTGTGTATGTGTATGTTTGTGTATCTGTATCAATATTTCTCCCATGTTAAAGTATTACTCCTCCATAATAGTATTTCTGTTGAATCAAAGTACTTCTACTACATCTTAGTACTTCTGCTCAATCATAGTATTTCTGCTAAATCATAGTATTTTGGCCAAATCATGGTATTTGTGCCAAAGCATAGTATTCCACAAAATAACAGTATTTCTGCTATGTCATATTATTACTGCTCATAGTATTTCTGCCAAATCTTGGTATTGTTCCAAAGCACAGTATTTCTGCCAAATCACAATATAACTGCAAAATAAAGGTTTTGAGCCAAATCATAGTGTTTGTGCTAAATCCTAGTAATTCTGCTCAATCATAGAATTTCTGCTATGCTGAAGTGGTTTTTGCTAGATTATAGAATTTCTGCTAAGTCAAAGTATTTCATGTAAATCATACTACTTATACCAAGTCCCAGTGTTTCTGCCAAATCATAATTCGTAAATAATGTGGCGTGTTGGTGGAACAGCTAGTTCTCTCCATCATGCCTTGGGACATGTGCTGCTGTTTAGATGTTCTTGTTTCATTGTTTATGGTTACGTTACTTTTAACTGTTGTCTTGAATGCTGTGTTTATACTACGGTACAAAGTCACTGACAGTTATTGTTTTATAGGAAGAATGCAGTACCATAAGTGAGTTCTGTTATGCTTTTATTGACCCTTGAAGCACATTGTGGCACAAGCAAGTGTTTAATAAAGAGCACACCCTACCAGCTTGGGGTAGAAATACAAGCTCAACATCTCACTCAGAGCTTCTTTGTAAGATTCATCTGCATGCTGCCAATATCTTCGGGCACTGCTGACACTCACGGTGTGAGCAGTTTTACTGTCATCTTACTGTTGAGCCATAAATTATGTCTGTTTGAGGGTTGGAAATCTGTCCTCCTCTCAGTTTTCAAACTCTGAAAATGAAAATTTCTTCTCTCGTCATATCTCCACGACGGAGATACAAAGAGCAATGAAAATCGCAGTCAAAGTTCACCAAAGTCAGCTGATTTGCCCAGTACAAGACTTGTGCTTCTATCCCACCTAGTTTTTGAGTTGCACGACGTTTTGTAACTACAAAAAACGGCGATTTAAGCCCCTCACCGCCATCTATTTCTGACTGCTCATCAATCTTTTTTTCCAGCCGCCAGCCCCCGTTCCAGTGGCGTAATTGGTAATGACGCGGGTCTGCAGGTCAAAGGTCGTGGTTAAATCCCACTTTGTTCAACTTTTTTTTTTTCACTACAAATTTATACACAGACCTGTAATTATATTGCTAATTTATTACAATTCTGCAAAGTTTTATGATTTTCTGAGCTTTTCTAATATGGACCTCAGATTCTTGTTAACACTCCATGGCAGAAGTCGCAGTATTTGTGCAAAACATACTATGTCTGCAGAATCACAGTATATCTGTTATGTTATAGTATTACTACTAAGGCATAGTATTTCTACCACATCATAGTATTCCTTCAAAATCATAGTATTACTGCAATTTCATAGTATTTGAGCAAAATTGTAGTATTTGTGCAAAAACATACTATGTCTGCAAAATCACAGTATATCTGTTATATTATAGTATTACTACTAAGGCATAGTATTTCTACCAAATCATAGTATTCCTTCAACATGATAGTGTTACTGCAATTTCATAGTATTTGAGCAAAGTCGTAGTATTTGTGCAAAAACATACTATGTCTGCAGAATCACAGTATATCTGTTATATTATAGTATTACTACTAAGGCATAGTATTTCTACCACATCATAGTATTCCTTCAACATGATAGTATTACTGCAGTTTCATAGTATTGAGCAAAATCGTAGTATTTGTGCCAAAACATACTATGTCTGCAAAATCACAGTATATCTTTTATGTTATAGTATTACTACTAAGGCATAGTATTTCTACCACATCATAGTATTCCTTCAAAATCTTAGTATTACTGCAATTTCATAGTATTTGAGCAAAGTCGTAGTATTTGTGCAAAAACATACTATGTCTGCAGACTCACAGTATATCTGTTATATTATAGTATTACTACTAAGGCATAGTATTTCTACCACATCATAGTATTCCTTCAACATGATAGTATTACTGCAGTTTCATAGTATTTGAGCAAAATCGTAGTATTTGTGCCAAAACATACTATGTCTGCAAAATCACAGTATATCTTTTATGTTATAGTATTACTACTAAGGCATAGTATTTCTACCACATCATAGTATTCCTTCAACATGATAGTGTTACTGTAGTTTCATAGTATTTGAGCAAAATCGTAGTATTTGTGCAAAAACATACTGTGTCTGCAAAATCAGTATAACTGTTATGTTATAGTATTACTACTAAGGCATAGTATTTCTACCACATCATAGTATTCCTTCAAACTCATAGTATTACTGCAATTTCATAGTATTTGAGCAAAGTCGTAGTATTTGTGCAAAAACATACTATGTCTGCAAAATCACAGTATATCTTTATGTTATAGTATTACTACTAAGGCATAGTATTTCTACCACATCATAGTATTCCTTCAACATGATAGTGTTACTGTAGTTTCATAGTATTTGAGCAAAATCGTAGTATTTGTGCAAAAACATACTGTGTCTGCAAAATCAGTATAACTGTTATGTTATAGTATTACTACTAAGGCATAGTATTTCTACCACATCATAGTATTCCTTCAACATGATAGTATTACTGCAGTTTCATAGTATTTGAGCAAAATCGTAGTATTTGTGCCAAAACATACTGTGTCTGCAAAATCAGTATAACTGTTATGTTATAGTATTACTACTACGGCATAGTATTTCTACCACATCATAGTATTCCTTCAAAATCATAGTATTACTGCAATTTCATAGTATTTGAGCAAAGTCGTAGTATTTGTGCAAAAACATACTATGTCTGCAGAATCACAGTATATCTGTTATATTATAGTATTACTACTAAGGCATAGTATTTCTACCACATCATAGTATTCCTTCAACATGATAGTATTACTGCAGTTTCATAGTATTTGAGCAAAATCGTAGTATTTGTGCCAAAACATACTATGTCTGCAAAATCACAGTATATCTTTTATGTTATAGTATTACTACTAAGGCATAGTATTTCTACCACATCATAGTATTCCTTCAAAATCATAGTATTACTGCAATTTCATAGTATTTGAGCAAAATCGTAGTATTTGTGCAAAAACATACTATGTCTGCAAAATCACAGTATATCTGTTATGTTATAGTATTACTACTAAGGCATAGTATTTCTACCAAATCATAGTATTCCTTCAACATGATAGTATTACTGCAGTTTCATAGTATTTGAGCAAAATCGTAGTATTTGTGCAAAAACATACTGTTTCTGCAAAATCAGTATACCTGTTATGTTATAGTATTACTACTAAGGCATAGTATTTCTACCACATCATAGTATTCCTTCAAAATCATAGTATTACTGCAATTTCATAGTATTTGAGCAAAGTCGTAGTATTTGTGCAAAAACATACTATGTCTGCAAAATACAGTATATCTGTTATGTTAAAGTGTTACTACTAAGTCACAGTATTTCTGCCAATTCGTAGTATTTGTACTAAATCATGGTACTTGTGCAAATCATACTATTTTTTGCAAATCATAGTATTCGAACCAAAACATAGTATTTGTACGAAATCATAGTATTTCTTCTAAATCATAGTATTTCAATCAAATCTCAGTAGTTGTGCTGAAACGCAGTATTATTGCCAAATCATAGTATTTGTACTGAAACATAGTATTTGTGCCAAAAGAGTATTTCTAATAAATCATAGTACTTGTGCCAAATCATAGTATTTCTGCCACATTGTGCTAGTTGTGCAAAAACATAGACTGTCTGCAAAATCATAGTATATCTATTATGTTATAGTATTATTACTAAGTCGTAGACTCTCTATTTTGTTATAGTATATCTGCTGAATACAGTATATGTGCCAATCATAGTATTTATAGCAAATCATAGTATTTCTGCCACATTATAGTATTTGTGTAAAACCAGAATGTCTGCAAAATCATCATATATCTGTGATGTCTTCAAAATTATACTATTTTTGCAGAAACATTGTACTTCTGGTAAATCATAGTATTTCCAATAAATAATAGTATTCTGCCAAATCATAGTATTTGTGCCAAAATATTGTATTTCTACAAAGTCATAATATTTCTTCTAAATCATAGTATTTCAATCAAATCTCAGGAGTTGTGCTAAAACGCAGTATTATTGTCAAATCATAGTATTTGTACCCAAACATATCAGTTCAACTTATTTAACTCTTCTCAACAGCCCAACACCTCTTCTTCACCCCGTTCAGCAGAATTGTGAGTTTTTTCACCCCTTTTCAGCACAAATTCCAGCTTTTTCAGGTGTTTTCAACAGAAATCTCTTTTTTAGCAGACATTCTGCTGATTCACCTGTTTTCAGTGCAACGTTCTACTTCTTTACCTCTTTTCAGTAGAAATTCTGCTGATTCACCTATTTTAAGCAGAATTTTCAGCCTTTCACCTCTTATCAATACAAATCTCAGTATCTTCTGCTCATTTCAGAGGAAACCTTTTCACCTCTCCTCTTTTCAGTACAAATGAACTTCTGTACCCCTTTGAAGCAGAATTTTTGCCTTTTCACCTCTTTTCAGCAAAAGTTTCTGTTTTTTCACTAGTTTTCAGCATAATTTTCAGTTTCTTTACTGCCATACAATTTTTGCAGCTTTTCATCTTTTTCAGTCATTTTCAGCAGACAGCTTAAGCGTTCCGGCATCCACACAGCATTTTCGCAGGAAATGCAAATTTTTCTAGTTATTGTGTGGATGCTGGAGGCATCCACACTATTGAGTTCCTGTTTCTCTTTATTCTTTATACTTTATTGTGTGGATGCCCTCAAGGGCTTCCACACTATTGAGTTCCTGTTTCTCTTTATTCTTTATTATTCCTGTCGCTTCCGTACGTTTTTCGCCGTGGATCTACTCCACAGTTTTCAGCCGATTTTCTCCGTTCAAACTCTAAACTGTTCTGCTCTTTCTGCTAATGCCGGCTATATCTTTTGGTGTTTATTACTGTTATACTTTTTAAAATATTACACTTTTTCCTTTAATTTGTCCCATTGAATGAATGGAAAACTTCCACAATTCTGCTAAAACTTGCTTGTCTTTGAAACTCAACTACTTTGTCATACTTTCACTAGAAACTCCATTCAAACTTTAAAATGTTCTCAGATTATTGAGCTATTCCTGTCTGATTCAGCTTTTTCAGATCTTCTGCCGTTTTAATCTTATACCTCTTTAAGTTTTCAGTTGCAACATTGTGATTTTTCAGAAAATACATGCGTTGCTATGGTTGCTATGCAATTAAGTCAGAGTGAGGGCTGGTCCTTTCTGAATTTTCTCTTCATGTCTAAACAACTTCTTGCTACTGGCTCAATTTGCACTCAACCCCACAAATTATACATCAAAACGTAGGTATTTTTGCTGGCTTTCAGACAATGTCACTATCTTTATTGTGAGATTTACCGTTTTTTCGCAATTTGCCTCGGAGTGACACAAGGTCTCAATACTCCCATTCAAAGTCTATGGGGAGGTTTTGAAATTCAGAGCTGAAATTCTGTAACGGGAGGCATTTTCAAATCGCCATATCTCTTTAACAAAGCAAAGTTAGGACATGAGGCTTGTGCCAATATATCTTCAGACACTGCTGACACTCACAGTGGAAGCAGTTTTTACAATTATCTTACCGTTGAGCAATGAATTACGTTTGTTTGAGGGGTGGAAATCTGTCCTTCTCTCAGTCTTCAAACTCTGGAAATGAAGCCGTTTCTTCTCTCGTCATATCTCCGCGACGGAGGTAGAACGAGCTATGAAAATCGCAGTCAAAATACACCAAAGTCCGCTGATTCACCCAGTACAAGAATTATGCTTCTATCCCACTAGTTTTTGAGTTACACGACGTTTTGTAACTCCAAAAAACGGCGTTTTTCGCCTCTCAGCGCGATCTATTTTCTGACTGCTCAAGTATCTGTCTTTCGGACCGCTGCCCCTTTCCAGGTGGCGCAATCAGTAATGACACGGCTCTGCAGCTCAAAGGTCGTGGGTTCAATCCCACCTTGGTCCACGTTTTTTTTTCACTACAAATTTATACACTATCACAGACCTGTAATTTATATTGCTAATTTATTACAATTCTGCAAAGTTTCATGATTTTAGCAGCTTTTCTAATATGGACCTCAGATTCTTGTCAACACCACATGGCAGAAATACATACAAGTAAACAGCCTGATGAAGCAGACAGAAGCAGTACCTCTGATTGGTGAATTTGAGCAGAACCAGTTGTTCTGCCCCTTTTCAGCAGAAATTCTGCTCATTCACTCTTTTCAGCGCAATGTTCTGCTTCTTTCCCTCTTTTCTGCAGAAATTCTGCTGATTTACCTCTTTTCTGCAAAATTTTCAGCCCTTTTACCTCTTATGAGCACAATTCTCAGCAGCTTCTGCTCATTTCACCATAATTGTCAGTCTCTCCATCTCCTTCCTTGTGAGAGTCAATTTGGCACAGTGAGATGAGTAGCCGCCTTGAGCCCAGGAGGGCTAGGTTTGAAACATAGACTGTCTGCAGCATAACAGTATATCTGTTATGTTATAGTATTACTACTAAGTCACAGTATTTCTGCCAATTCGTAGTATTTGTACTAAATCATACTACTCGTGCCAAATCATAGTATTTGTTGCAAATCATAGTATTCAAACCAAAATATAGTATTTGTACCAAAGCATTGTATTTGTATGAAGTACCGTATTTCCGCCAAATCATAGAATTACTGCAATTTTATAGTATTTTGAGGAATCCCTTTTGTGATAGTATTACTTCTAAGTCATAGTATTTCTGCTTTGTCATAGTATTTGTACTAAAACGTAGCATTTCTGCCAAATCATAGTATTACTGCTATCTCATAGTATTTGAGTGAAATTACAGTGTTCTGCAAAACATTGTATTTCTGCTAAATCATAGTATTTCTGTTATCTTAGAGTACTTGTACTCAATTATAGTATTTGTGCCAAAGTTGAGTATTTCTGCCAAATCATATTTATGTGAATTTGTACACTGTAATATTGCTGTATTACGTAGTGGCCTAAGTAGGAGGCTGACTGTTACTAAGTGCATCAGTGTACATAGGTCATCTCTTGTGTTGGAGTGCCCTCTTGTGACGCCTTTTGGGTAGTGCCTTAGTAAATGTGAACACTGCAAGAAGTGGTATCAGACTGGTTTGTAGTGGAGGAATTTGTTACCAGTTTCTTTAATCTTTAATCCGTATTCATGTTGTAATGTATACCCTGTTCTCAATCATAGAAACCACACCATATCACCCTCCACATCCTCCTACTGTATGCCATATCTCCCTGTAACATCCATCTGACTGCAATAACTCCACCTGTGGTATCTAATCCCTGGATGCCAGCCTCTCCTTCTGACCGAGGATAGCTACTATTGCAGCACCACCCAGCATTAAACTGACGTACACCATTCTGTACAGTGCTAAATCATAGTGTTGTGCCAAACAATAGCATTCACCCAATAATAGTATTTCTGCTATGTTATATTATTACTGCTCATAGTATTTCTGCCAAATCATGGTATTTGTTCCAAAGCATAGTATTTCTTCAAAGCATAGTTTTCTTCCAAATCATAGTATACTGCAAATAAAGTTTTGAGCCAAAATATTTTTGTGCTAAACATAGTATTTCTGCCAAATCATAGTATTCTGCTAAATCCTAGTAATTTGCTCAATGATAGAATTTCTGAATTTATGCTGTAGTACTTTTTGCTAGATTATAGTATTTCTTCTAAGTCAAAGTATTTCATGTAAATCATAGTATTTCTACCAAGTCCCAGTGTTTCTGCTAAATCATAAATCATACATAAATCAATGTTTCAGCACAAATTGTATGATTTGGCTCAAATACTATGATTTGGCAGAATTTTCTATGGTTCAGCACAAATGCTATGATTTGTAAGAAAAAATATTATTTAGTATAAATACTAATAATACTGTGTTTTAGCACAGATTCAGCTAACACTATGATTTGTCACAAGTGGTATGATTTGGTACAAATACTGTGATTTGGCACAAACACTGTGATTTACCAGAAATACTGTGATTTGGCAGAAATACTATCGTTTGGTTCAAATATTATGATTTAGAAGAAATACTATGTTATAGTATAAATACTATGTTCAGACTTTAAAAAATTCTGCTATTTCTGCTAATGTGTGCTATGACTTTTGACCATTGAAATGAATGGAACACATTATCAATGTGGTCACTGATTTGCTCCCTGGAGTGAGCTGTGTTTTAGCTGAGTGAGATGAGCAGCAGTTCTCAGAGCGGGAGGCCGGGGTTCAAATCCCGCTTATGGCAACTATTTTTTCAGTGCATAATTATATTGTTTTAACTCTTTTCAACACAAATGTAAGCTTTTTCACCCTTTTCACCAGAATTTCCAGTTTTTTCACCACTTTTCAGCACAAATCCCAGCTTTTTCAGCTGTTTTAAGCAAAAACCTCTTTTCAGCAGAATTTTGCTCATTCACCTCTTTTCAGCAGAAATTATGCTGATTGACCTCTTTTCAGCAGAATTTTCAGAATTTTGCTTATTCAACTCTTCTGCAAAATTTTCAGCCTTTTCACCTCTTATCAGCACAATTCTCAGCAGCTTCTGCTCATTTCAGCAAAATTGGCAGTCTCTCTACCTATTCTTGGTCAGAATGAGTCTGGCTCAGTGAGATGAATAGCTGCCTCTAGACCAGAAGGGCCAGTTTCGAATCCTGCTCAGGGGAACATTTTTTTCCCACTACTTTTCAGCAAAGATTTCTCCGTCTTTACCCCTTTCAGTAGAATTTTTGGCTTTTCACCACTTTTCAGCAAAAAAATTCTGCTTCTTCACCTGTTTTCTGCAGAATTTCCAGTTTTTGCACCGCCATATAACTTTTTGCAAATTTTCATCTTTTTCATCTTTTTCAGCAGCCAACTTCAGCGTTAAGGCATCCACACAGCATTTTCGCAGGAAATGCAAATTTTTCTAGTTGTGTGGATGCTGGAGGCATCCACACTATTGAGTTCCTGTTTCTCTTTATTCTTTATACTTTATTATTATTATTCTAGTTGCACTTTTTCACTTTTTTGGCACTTAACTACTTCCACAATTTTCAGCCGATTTTCACCGTTCAATTTTAAACTATTCTGCTATTTCTGCTAATGATGCTATATCTTTTGGTTTTATTACTGTTATACTTTTTAAAATATTCACTTTTTTCCTTTAATTTGTCCCATTGAAATGAATGGGAAACTTCTGCAATTCTGCTAAATTTGCTTGTTTTTGAAACTTAACTACTTTTTCCTACTTTCACGTAGAACAACCATTCAAACTTTAAAATGTTCTCAATTATTGGGCTATTCAGGATAATCAGATTTTTCAATCTTTTACCGTTTTATTTTATGCCTCTTAAAGTTTGAGTTGCAAAATTGTGATTTTTCAGAAATACATGGTTGTTATGGTTGCTATGCACTTGGCTTCCAGTGTGCCACTGTAGGTTTCGCAGTCTTCTCTTCATGTCCGAACAACTTCTTGCTACTTGCTCAATTTTCACTCAACTTCCACAAATTATACATCAAAACGTAGGTATTTTTGCTGGCTTTCCGAAAATGTCACCATCATTGTTGTGAGACTTATAGAATTTTTGCAAATCTCCTCAGAGCAACACAAAGTCTGAAAACTCTCCATAGAAAGTCAATGGAGAGTTTGTTCAAAATCACCGCTTGATTTCTGTAATGAGAGGCATATTCGAATCGTCATATCTCCTTAACGAAGCGAAGTTAAAACATGAGGCTTGTCCAGTATATCTTCAGACACTCCTGACGCTCACAATTCAAGAATTTTTTTCTCACCTATTACGTTCTGAGATGAGTTAACTTGTTTGAGCGTAGGAAATTCGTCCTTCGCTCAGATTTCTTCAGATTTCAAACTCTGGAAATGAACACTTTTTCTCTCGTCATACTTTTGTTGGATTTCCACAAGACCTGAAAATTTCCATGATTGTTCACCAAAGCCTGCTGTCTCTTACGGTGAAAAATGATATTGATACTCCAAATAGATTTAGAGTTAGAAAGCGTTGTTTGAGGCAAGTCAAGGCAGTTTTTGCTTGCTCTACTCAGTTTATGGTGCATTAGAAGTCAAATATCTTTAATAATTCATATTTTAATGATACATTGTCAACACTTTAAGATTCCCCCATCTCTTCTGAACAAAACGGTGTAAGAATGACCGTTCTAGCCCCTAAGTTAGGAAATTATGGTCATTTGTTTGAGGGATCCTCATTATGAGAAATAGACTGCAAAATCCTGTGTCTCTCTGTGCTGCATGCACCTGTTTTGGCGGGAAAAAGTGCACAGGCTCTCTGATTGGTGGATTCAAATTCAGCAGCTCCCAGGCTGCTTGACTGAGCTAGAAACTTACTTCTCTCTCCCTGTTGTGTGTGTGTGTGTGTGTGTGTTGTGTGTGTGTGGTGGTGTGAGACAGAGAGAGAGAGAGAGAGAGAGAGGGCGAGACAGAATTTTTATGGAGCATCTTATTGTATGATTTAAATTCAATATATTTAGACTGGTTGACTGAATTTGATCCTGTGTGTCTCTCTGTGCATGTGTGTTTCCATATGTTTCCATATTTCTGATTGTGTGACTGTTACACTTTTTTTGCTCAGTTTTTTTTTTCATTTAACAAGTACATTTGAAGGACCCTTAGCATGTTCAGCATTTTTTCAGCTGTCCATTTTGCTTTTCCAGTTTTTCTGTTTAAGTTATTACTATTGTGCTGAATCATACTATTTCTGCTATTTTATAAATTTGTGCTCAATATAGTATTTCTACCCAGTATAGTATTTCTGATTAATTATAGTTTTTTCTACCAAATCATATACAGTATTTTGCTTTTTATACCATTTTTATAGGATTTTTATATTGCTTAATATAGTATTCTGCTTTTTATAGGATTGTGCTTAATACAGTATTTCTGCTAATGTAGTATTTATGCTTAATCACACTATTACTATATATTTCTGCCAGCTTCCCAGCCAGCCAATCATATCTGAGGTCTGCAGTTTCTTCTCTCGTCATATCTCAGCGACGGATGTACAAAGAGTAATGAACATCGCAGTCAAAGTACACCAAAGTCCGCTGATTCACCCATACAAGAATTATGCTCCTAGTCCACTAGTTTTGGAGTTACACGAGTTTTGTAACTCCAAAAAACGGCGCTCTTTGCCTCACACCGCGATCTAATTCTGACTGCTCATCACCCTGTTTCCCAAGTGCTCACTGTCTTTCCCAGTGGCGCAGCTGTAATGACACAGGTCTGCAACCCAAAGTCGTGGTTCAACTCCACCTTGGACAACATGTTTTTTGCCCTACAAATTAATACACTATCACAGACCACTAATTCATATTCATCATTTATTACAATTCTGAAAACTTTTTACCAGCTTTTCTAATATGGACCTCAGATTCTTCTTAACACTCCATGGCACAAATACTCTTCCCTTTAGGCTCTGTGAATGTGTGTGTGTATCAATATTTCTCCCATTTTAAAGTATTACTCCTCCATAATTGGATTTCTCTTAAATCAAAGTACTTTTACTACATCTTAGTACTTCTGCTCAATCATAGTATTTCTGCTAATCATGGTTTTGTGCCAAGTCATCAGAATCATGTTTATTGGCCAAGTATATGTGCATACAAATACAAGGAATTTGGTTCCGGTAGATGGTGGCTCTCGAGCACAGCAATGTAATCACACACACACACACACACACACACACACACACACACACACACACACGCACCCACACACACACGTATCTATATATACATTACACATGCATACACATACATACCAAAGCTGTGTAAACCAACTATAAATAACTAATCTAAACGTATATACATAAAATACAGAAATGAAATGAGGTGGAATGAATACTACAGAATGTACATAAGGTGCAGTTGCAGTCTGGCAGTGGGAGCAGTGTGACAGTTCAACTGTTTAGAAGGGAGATGGTGAGGGGAAAGAAAACTGTTCCTGTGTCGGGTGGTCCTGGTCTGCAGGCTTCTGTACCGTCTGCCAGAGGGCAGCAGATCAAAAAGTCTGTGTCCAGGGTGTGAGGGGTCTGTGATGATTTTCCCTGCCCGTTTCCTGGTTCTTGAGAGGTACAGATCCTGGATGGAGGGCAGGGGGGCGCCGATGATCCTTTCTGCTGCCCGTACAGTCCGCTGCAGTCTGCACCTGTCCTGTTTAGTGGCTGCACCATACCAGACTGTGATGGAGGAGCACAGGAAGACCAATGACTGCAGTGTAGAACTGGATCAGCAGCTCCTGTGGAAGACTGTACTTCCCAGTTGTCTCAGGAAGTACATCCTCTGCTGGGTCTTTTTGAGGATGGAGTTGATGTTGGTCTCCACTTCAGGTCCTGGGAGATGGTGGTACCAGCAACTTGAAGATCTCCACAGTCGACACAGGGCTGTCTGATATGATGAGGGGGGGCAGAGTTAGGGATGTCTCCTGAAGTCCACTGTCATCTCTACAGTTTTAAGAGTGTTCAGCTCCAGATTGTGCTGACTGCACCAGAGTACCAGCCGCTCAACTCATCATAACATTTGTGTTATGTTATAGTATTACTACTAAGTGGAGGAATTTCTGTCATGTTACAGTATATGTGCTGATTACAGTATTTCTGCCAAATATAGTATTTCTGATTAATTATAGTTTTTCTACCAAATCATATTACAGTATTTTTGCTTTTATACTTTTATAGGATTTTTATATTGCTTAATATAGTATTTCTGCTTTTATAGGATTTTGCTTAATATAGTATTTCTGCTTTTTATAGATTTGTGCTTAATACAGTATTTCTGCTAAATGTAGTATTTATGCTTAATCACACTATTACTATATATTTCTGCCAGCTTCCCAGCCAGCCAATCATATCTGAGGTCTGCCGTTTCTTCTCTCGTCATATCTCAGCGACGGATGTACAAAGAGTAATGAAAATCGCAGACAAAGTACACCAAAGTCCGCTGATTCACCAGTACAAGAATTATGCTTCTAGTCCACTAGTTTTGGAGTTGCACGACGTTTTGTAACTCCAAAAAACGGCG
>NW_020328365.1:0-24540 GCF_001858045.2 Oreochromis niloticus
TGCCCTCAAGGGCTTCCACACTATGAGTTCCCGTTCTCTTATTCTTTATTATTCCTGTCGCTTCCGTACGTTTTTCGCCGTGGATCTACTCCACGTTTTCAGCCGATTTTCTCCGTTCAAACTCTAAACTGTTCTGCTCTTTCTGCTAATGCCGGCTATATCTTTTGGTGTTTATACTGTTATACTTTTTAAAATATTACACTTTTTCCTTTAATTTGTCCCATGAAATGAATGGAAAACTTCCACAATTCTGCTAAAACTTGCTTGTCTTTGAAACCAACTACTTTGTCATACTTCACCTAGAAACTCCATTCAAACTTTAAAATGTTCTCAGATTATTGGCTATTCCTGTCTGATTCAGCTTTTTCAGATCTTCTGCCGTTTTAATCTTATACCTCTTTAAGTTTCAGTTGCAACATTGTGATTTTTCAGAAAATACATGCGTTGCTATGGTTGCTATGCAATTAAGTCAGAGTGAGGCTGGTCCGTTCTGAATTTTCTCTTCATGTCTAAACAACTTCTTGCTACTGGCTCAATTTGCACTCAACCCCCACAAATTATACATCAAAACGTAGGTATTTTTGCTGGCTTTCAGACAATGTCACTATCTTTATTGTGAGATTTACCGTTTTTTCGCAATTTGCCTCGGAGTGACACAAGGTCTCAATACTCCCCATTCAAAGTCTATGGGAGGTTTTGAAATTCAGAGCTGAAATTCTGTAACGGGAGGCATTTTAAAATCGCCATATCTCTTTAACAAAGCAAAGTTAGGACATGAGCTTGTGCCAATATATCTTCAGACACTGCTGACACTCACAGTGGAAGCAGTTTTTACAATTATTACCGTTGAGCAATGAATTACGTGTTTGAGGGGTGGAAATCTGTCCTTCTCTCAGTCTTCAAACTCTGAAATGAAGCCGTTCTTCTCTCGTCATATCTCCGCGACGGAGGTAGAACGAGCTATGAAAATCGCAGTCAAAATACACCAAAGTCCGCTGATTCACCAGTACAAGAATTATGCTGCTAGCCCTCCTAGTTTTTGAGTTACACGACGTTTTGTAACTCCAAAAAACGGCGTTTTTCGCCTCTCACCGCGATCTATTTTCTGACTGCCAAGTATCTGTCTTTCAGACCGCGCCCCTTTCCAGGTGGCGCAATCAATAATGACACGGCTCTGCAGCTCAAAGCTCGTGGGTTAATCCCACCTGGTCCACGTTTTTTTTTCACTACAAATTTATACACTATCACAGACCTGTAATTTATATTGCTAATTTATTACAATTCTGCAAAGTTTTATGATTTTAGCAGCTTTTCTAATATGGACCTCAGATTCTTGTCAACACCACATGGCAGAAATACATAAAGTAAACAGCCTGATGAAGCAGACAGAAGCAGTACCTCTGATTGGTGAATTTGAGCAGAACCAGGTGTTCTGCCTCTTTTCAGCAGAATTCTGCTCATTCACCTCTTTCAGGCAATGTTCTGCTTCTTTCCCTCTTTTCTGCAGAAATTCTGCTGATTTACCTCTTTTCTGCAAAATTTTCAGCCCTTTTACCTCTTATGAGCACAATTCTCAGCAGCTTCTGCTCATTTCACCATAATTGTCAGTCTCTCCATCTCCTTCCTTGTGAGAGTCAGTTTGGCACAGTGAGATGAGTAGCCGCCTTGAGCCCAGGAGGGCTAGGTTGAAACATAGACTGTCTGCAGCATAACAGTATATCTGTTATGTTATAGTATTACTACTAAGTCACAGTATTTCTGCCAATTCGTAGTATTTGTACTAAATATACTATCGTGCCAAATCATAGTATTTGTTGCAAATCATAGTATTCAAACCAAAATATAGTATTTGTACCAAAGCATTGTATTTGTATGAAGTACCGTATTCTGCCAAATCATAGAATTATGCAATTTCATAGTATTTTGAGGAATCCCTTTTGTGATAGTATTACTTCTAAGTCATGTATTTCTGCTTTGTCATAGATTTGTACTAAATAGCATTTCTGCCAATCATAGTATTATGTATTATGTATGAGTGAAATTCAGTGTTTCTGCAAAAACATTGTATTTCTGCTAAATCATAGTATTTCTGTTATCTAGAGTACTTGTACTCAATTATAGTATTTGTGCCAAAGTTTAGTATTTCTGCCAATCATATTTAGTGAATTTGTACACTGTATATGCTGTATTACGTAGTGGCTAAGTAGGAGGCTGACTGTTACTAAGTGCATCAGTGTACATAGGTCTCTTTGTGTTGGAGTGCCCTCTTGTGACGCCTTTTGGGTAGTGCCTTAGTAATGTGAACACTGCAAGAAGTGGTATCAGACTGGTTTGTAGTGGAGGATTTGTTGCCAGTTTCTTTATCTTTAATCGTATTCATGTTGTAATGTATACTTTTTAGAAAATACACAATATGATAATTCCTACTGTTGCATAATTTGTAACATCACTGTACTTTTCAGCATCTTCACTTTTCAGAGATAGTTTTTTTACTTTTCAGCACATTCCAGCTTTTTGGCAGTTTTCAAAAAAAACTCTTTGAGCAGAAACTGCTGATTCACCTTTGTCCACACGTTGCTTCTTGTTTTTTGCAAAAATTTGCTGATTCACTCTTTCTCAATTTTCATCTTTTGCTTTATGATATTCAGAGCTTGTAATTTCAGCATTATCATCTACTCTCTTTGAGAATGATTTGGCTCAGTGAGCATGAGTATGCTTGAGCAGAGTTTCGAGGGGAATCTGAAGTAATGTGCAAAATAAAGTGCAGAAAACATATTTCTTGTCTGTGTGTGTAAGTGATTGCAGCATAGTATTTACTGCTAGATATACCAAGTAGACTCTTAAAGCCTATGTTCTTAGCTATGTGTATGTTATTGTTTTTGTCTGTAGTAATTTTTGCCATGTTAAGTATTTCCTCCTAATAAGTATTTCTGTTAAATCATAGTATTCTACCAGTCCCAGTTTTCTGTAATCATATCATCTAAATCATGTTGCCAAAGTATGATTTGCTCAAATATATATTTGCAAATCATGGTAGACTGCTATGTTTAGTATATTGTTTACAAAATCTGTGTTTTGAGTCATACCATGATTGACAGTGTATGATTTGGTACAAATACTGTGTTTGGCACAACCGATTTACAGAATCTGTGATTGGAGAATACTATCTTTGGTTCAATATTTATTTAGAGATACTATGTTATAGTTATACTATGTCAGACTTTAATTCTGATTTCTGTAATGTTGCTTGTTTTGCCATTGAATGAATACACTATCAATTGGTCACTGATTGCTCCTGGGTGAGCTGTGTTTTGCTGTGAATAGCAGCAGTTTAGGCGGGCGGGTTCAAATCCCGTTATGGCAACTATTTTTTCAGTGCATAATTATATTGGTTTTAACTCTTTTCAACACAAATGTAAGATTCTTCACCCTTTCACCAGAATTTTCCAGTTTTTCACCACTTTCAGCACAAATCCAGCTTTTTCAGCTGTTTTAAGCAAAACTCTTTTCAGCAGAATTTTGCTCATTCACCTCTTTCAGCAGAATTATGTGATTGACTCTTTTCAGCAGAATTTTAGAATTTTGCTTATTCAACTCTTCTGC
The DNA here is from genome assembly GCF_001858045.2 of Oreochromis niloticus. Taxonomy (NCBI): domain Eukaryota; kingdom Metazoa; phylum Chordata; class Actinopteri; order Cichliformes; family Cichlidae; genus Oreochromis; species Oreochromis niloticus. The sequence goes on from NW_020328365.1 coordinate 3,604, forward strand.
AAAATTTTCAGCCTTTTCACCTCTTATCAGCACAATTCTCAGCAGCTTCTGCTCATTTCAGCAAAATTGGCAGTCTCTCTACCTATTCTTGGTCAGAATGAGTCTGGCTCAGTGAGATGATAGCTGCCTCTAGACCAGAAGGGCCAGTTTCGAATCCTGCTCAGGGGAACATTTTTTTCCCACTACTTTTCAGCAAAGATTTCTCCGTCTTTACCCCTTTCAGTAGAATTTTTGGCTTTTCACCACTTTCAGCAAAAATTCTGCTTCTTCACCTGTTTTCTGCAGAATTTCAGTTTTTGCACCGCCATATAACTTTTTGCAAATTTTCATCTTTTCTTTTCAGCAGCCAACTTCAGCGTTAAGGCATCCACACAGCATTTTCGCAGAAATGCAAATTTTTCTATGTTTTTTTTTTTTTTTATTGTGTGGATGCTAGCATCCACACTATTGAGTTCCTGTTTCTTTTTCTTTATACTTTATTATTATTATTCTAGTTGCCACTTTTTCACTTTTTTTGGCACTTAACTACTTCCACAATTTTCAGCCGATTTTCACCGTTCAAATTTTAAACTATTCTGCTATTTCTGCTAATGATCGCTATATCTTTTGGTGTTTATTACTGTTATACTTTTTAAAATATTACACTTTTTTCCTTTAATTTGTCCCATTGAAATGAATGGGAAACTTCTGCAATTCTGCTAAATTGCTTGTTTTTGAAACTTAACTACTTTTCCTACTTTCACGTAGAACAACCATTCAAACTTTAAAATGTTCTCAAATTATTGGGCTATTCAGGAATAATCAGATTTTTCAAATCTTTTACCGTTTTATTTTATGCCTCTTAAAGTTTTGAGTTGCAAAATTGTGATTTTTCACAAAATACATGCGTTGTTATGGTTGCTATGCACTTGGCTTCCAGTGTGCCACTGTAGGTTTCGCAGTCTTCTCTTCATGTCCGAACAACTTCTTGCTACTTGCTCAATTTTCACTCAACTTCCACAATTATACATCAAAACGTAGGTATTTTTGCTGGCTTTCCGAAAATGTCACCATCATTGTTGTGAGATTATAGAATTTTGGCAAATCTCCTCAGAGCAACACAAAGTCTGAAAACTCTCCATAGAAAGTCAATGGAGAGTTTGTTCAAAATCACCGCTTGATTTCTGTAATGAGAGGCATATTCGAATCGTCATATCTCCTTAACGAAGCGAAGTTAAAACATGAGGCTTGTCCAGTATATCTTCAGACACTCCTGACGCTCACAATTCAAGAATTTTTTTCTCACCTATTACCGTTCTGAGATGAGTTACACTTGTTTGAGCGTAGGAAATTCGTCCTTCGCTCAGATTTCTTCAGATTTCAAACTCTGGAAATGAACCACTTTTTTCTCTCGTCATAACTTTTTGTTGGATTTCCACAGAGACCTGAAAATTTCCATGATTGTTCACCAAAGCTGCTGTCTCTTACGGTGAAAAAATGATATTGATACTCCAAATAGATTTAGAGTTAGAAAGCGTTGTTTGAGGGCAAGTCAAGGCAGTTTTTGCTTTGCTCTACTCAGTTATGGTGCATTAGAAGTCAAATATCTTTAATAATTCATATTTTAATGATACATTGTCAACACTTTAAGATTCCCCATCTCTTCTGAACAAACGGTGTAAGAATGACCGTTCTAGCCCCTATAGTTAGGAAATTATGGTCATTTGTTTGAGGGAGTCGTCATTATGAGAAATAGACTGCAAAATCCTGTGTCTCTCTGTGCTGCATGCACCTGTTTTGGCGGGAAAAGTGCACAGGCTCTCTGATTGGTGGATTCAAATTCAGCAGCTCCCAGGCTGCTTGACTGAGCTAGAACTTACTTCTCTCTCCCTGTGTGTGTGTGTGTGTGTTGTGTGTGTGTGGTGTGTGTGTGTGTGTGTGTGTGTGTGTGTTGTGTGTGTGACAGAGAGAGAGAAAGAGAGGGCGAGAGAGAGTTTTTATGGGAGCATCTTATTGTATGATTTAAATTCAATATATTTAGACTGGTTGACTGAATTTGATCCTGTGTGTGTCTCTCTGTGCATGTGTGTTTCCATATGTTTCCATATTTCTGATTGTGTGACTGTTACACTTTTTTTGCTCAGTTTTTTTTCATTTAACAAGTACATTTGAAGGACCCTTAGCATGTTCAGCATTTTTCAGCTGTCCATTTTGCTTTTCCAGTTTTTCTGTTTAAGTTATTACTATTGTGCTGAATCATACTATTTCTGCTATTTTATAAGATTTGTGCTAATATAGTATTTCTGCCCAGTATAGTATTTCTGATTAATTATAGTTTTTCTACCAAATCATATTACAGTATTTTTGCTTTTTATACCATTTTTATAGGATTTTATATTGCTTAATATAGTATTTCTGCTTTTTATAGGATTTGTGCTTAATACAGTATTTCTGCTAAATGTAGTATTTATGCTTAATCACACTATTACTATATATTTCTGCCAGCTTCCCAGCCAGCCAATCATATCTGAGGTCTGCAGTTTCTTCTCTCGTCATATCTCAGCGACGGATGTACAAAGAGTAATGAAAATCGCAGTCAAAGTACACCAAAGTCCGCTGATTCACCCAGTACAAGAATTATGCTCCTAGTCCACCTAGTTTTGGAGTTACACGACGTTTTGTAACTCCAAAAACGGCGCTCTTTGCCTCACACCGCGATCTAATTCTGACTGCTCATCACCCTGTTTCCCAAGTGCTCACTGTCTTTCCCAGTGGCGCAGCTGGTAATGACACAGGTCTGCAACCCAAAAGTCGTGGGTTCAACTCACCTTGGACAACATGTTTTTTGCCCTACAAATTATACACTATCACAGACCACTAATTCATATTCATCATTTATTACAATTCTGAAACTTTTTACCAGCTTTTCTAATATGGACCTCACATTCTTCTTAACACTCCATGGCACAAATACTCTTCCCTTTAGGCTCTGTGAATGTGTGTGTGTATCAATATTTCTCCCATTTTAAAGTATTACTCCTCCATAATTGGATTTCTCTTAAATCAAAGTACTTTTACTACATCTTAGTACTTCTGCTCAATCATAGTATTTCTGCTAAATCATGGTTTTTGTGCCAAGTCATCAGAATCATGTTTATTGGCCAAGTATATGTGCATACAAATACAAGGAATTTGGTTCCGGTAGATGGTGGCTCTCGAGCACAGCAATGTAAATCTCACACACACACACACACACACACACACACACCACACACACACACCACCACACACACACGTATCTATATATACATTACACATGCATACACATACATACACAAGCTGTGTAAACCAACTATAAATAACTAATCTAAACGTATATACATAAAATACAGAAATGAAATGAGGTGGAATGAATACTACAGAATGTACATAAGGTGCAGTTGCAGTCTGGCAGTGGGAGCAGTGTGACAGTTCAACTGTTTAGAAGGGAGATGGCGAGGGGAAAGAAACTGTTCCTGTGTCGGGTGGTCCTGGTCTGCAGGCTTCTGTACCGTCTGCCAGAGGGCAGCAGATCAAAAAGTCTGTGTCCAGGGTGTGAGGGGTCTGTGATGATTTTCCCTGCCCGTTTCCTGGTTCTTGAGAGGTACAGATCCTGGATGGAGGGCAGGGGGGCGCCGATGATCCTTTCTGCTGCCCGTACAGTCCGCTGCAGTCTGCACCTGTCCTGTTTAGTGGCTGCACCATACCAGACTGTGATGGAGGAGCACAGGACAGACTCAATGACTGCAGTGTAGAACTGGATCAGCAGCTCCTGTGGAAGACTGTACTTCCCCAGTTGTCTCAGGAAGTACATCCTCTGCTGGGTCTTTTTGAGGATGGAGTTGATGTTGGTCTCCCACTTCAGGTCCTGGGAGATGGTGGTACCCAGCAACTTGAAGATCTCCACAGTCGACACAGGGCTGTCTGATATGATGAGGGGGGGCAGAGTTGAGGGATGTCTCCTGAAGTCCACTGTCATCTCTACAGTTTTAAGAGTGTTCAGCTCCAGATTGTGCTGACTGCACCAGAGTACCAGCCGCTCAACTCATCATAACATTTGTGTTATGTTATAGTATTACTACTAAGTGGAGGAATTTCTGTCATGTTACAGTATATGTGCTGATTACAGTATTTCTGCCAAATATAGTATTTCTGATTAATTATAGTTTTTCTACCAAATCATATTACAGTATTTTTGCTTTTTATAGCATTTTAATAGGATATTTATATTGCTTAATATAGTATTTCTGCTTTTTATAGGATTTGTGCTTAATATAGTATTTCTGCTTTTTATAGGATTTGTGCTTAATACAGTATTTCTGCTAAATGTAGTATTTATGCTTAATCACACTATTACTATATATTTCTGCCAGCTTCCCAGCCAGCCAATCATATCTGAGGTCTGCCGTTTCTTCTCTCGTCATATCTCAGCGACGGATGTACAAAGAGTAATGAAAATCGCAGACAAAGTACACCAAAGTCCGCTGATTCACCCAGTACAAGAATTATGCTTCTAGTCCATCTAGTTTTGGAGTTACACGACGTTTTGTAACTCCAAAAAACGGCGCTCTTTGCCTCTCACCGCGATCTAATTCTGACTGCTCATCACCCCGTTTCCCAAGAGCTCACTGTCTTTCCCAGTGGCGCAGCTGGTAAGGAAATTATAGCCATTTGTTTGAGAGGAGTCCTCACTATGAAAAATAGACTGCACAAATCCTGTCTCTGTGCTGCGTGTGTAAAAACAGGTGCACCTGTTTTGGCGGGAAAAAGTACATAGCCTTTCTGATTGGTGGATTCAAATTAAGCAGTCCAGCTTTTTGACCCACCTAGAAACATACAGGAAACACTGTATGTACAGCCCTGTTTGTTCACTTGCTTCTGCTGCTGCTGCGTGTGTGTGTGTGTGTGTGTGTGTGTGTGTGTGTGTGTGTGTGTGTGTGTCTGTATGACAGAGAGAGAGAGAGAGAGAGAGAGAGCCTTTTTATGGGTGTATCTTATTGTGTGATTTAAAATCAATATATTTACACTGGTTGATTGAATTGGATCCTGTGTGTGTCTCTGTGCATGTGTGTTTCCATATATGGGGGCGATCGTGGCTCAAAAGTTGGGAGTTCGCCTTGTAATCGGAAGGTTACCGGTCCGAGGCCCGGCTCGGACAGTCTCGGTCGTTGTGTCTTTGGGCAAGACACTTCACTCGTTGTCTACTGGTGGTGGTCAGAGGGCCCGGTGGCGCCAGTGTCCAGCAGCCTCGCCTCTGTCAGTGCGCCCCAGGGTGGCTGTGGCTACAACGTAGCTTGCCATCACCAGTGTGTGAATGGGTGAATGACTGGATATGTAAAGAGCTTTGGGGTCCTTAGGGACCATAAAAGCGCTATATAAATACAGGCCATTTACCATGTCCATATTTGTAATTGTGCAAGATATTACTATTATGCTAAATTACAGTATTTCTGCTACTTTTCGGTGTTTGTGCTAAATACAGTATTTCTGCTAAATCTTAGTATTATTGCTTAATCATATTATTTGAGCAAAATCATAGTATTTGAGCATATTCTTTCTATTTGTGCCATAGCATAATATATTTGCTGAATTACAGCATTTCTGCTATGTTGTAGTATTTGTCCTAAATCACAGTATTTGTGCAATGTTTAGGTATTTTTGTTTAAATAAAGTATCTATGTAATCTTGTACCATGTTTGCTAAAATCCTGTATTTCTGAAAAGTTATCTTGTTTCTGCTAAGTTACAATATTTATTCTAATTTCTGCTGCTAAGTTCTGCTATGTTATTGTATTTCTGCCAAGTACTATGTTTTCTTTACGTTATTGCAGTTCTGCTAAGTAATTACATTTTTGCTAAGTTCTTATGCTTCTGCAAAGTTATTACAATTTTTTGCAAAGGTTTTACAACTTCTGCAACTTTTCAGCGTTTTCAGCTAGTTTCAGCTGACAGCTTCAGCTTTACAGCATCCACACTGCATTTTCGCAGGAAATGCAAATTTTTCTAGTTATTATTCTAGTTGCAACTTTTTGTACTTTTTTGGCACTTATCTACTTCCACAATTTTCAACCGATTTTTACCGTTCAAATTTTAAACTATTCTGCTATTTCTGCTAATGTGCGCTATGACTTTTGGTATTTTTTACTGTTATACTTTTTAAAATATTACGTTTTTTTCCTTTAATTTGTCCCATTGAAATGAATGGGAAACTTCCACAATTCTGCTAAATCTTGCTTGTTTTTGAAACTTATCTACTTTGTCATACTTTCACCTAGAACAACCATTCAAATTTTAAAATGTTCACAAATTATTGGGCTATTCATGAATGATTCAGCTTTTTCATATCTGTTACCGTTTTCATCTTATCCCTCTTTAAGTTTTGAGTTTCATTTTTGTGATTTTTCACAAAATACATGCGTTGTTATGGTTGCTATGCACTTGGCTTTCAGTGTGCCACTGAAAGTTTTGCAGTCTTCTCTTCATGTCCGAACAACTTCTTGCTACTTACTCAATCTTCACTCCACTTCCACAATTTATACATCAAAACGTAGGTATTTTTGCTGGCTTTCAGAAAATGTTACTATCATTGTTGTGGGATTTATAGAAGTTTGGCAAATCTCCTCAGACCAACACAAAGTCTGAAAACTCTCCATAGAAAGTCAATGGAGAGTTTGTTCAAAATCACCGCTGGATTTCTGTAATGAGAGGCATATTCGAATCGTCATATCTCCTTAACGAAGCGAAGTTAAGACATGAGGCTTGTGCCAATATATCTTCAGACACTCCTGACGCTCACAATTCAAGAATTTTTTCTCATCTATTACCATTTGGCCATGAATTGGGTTTGTTTGAGGGTAGGAAATTCGTCCTTCGCTCAGATTTCTTCAGATTTCAAACTCTGGAAATGAGGCACTTTTTTCTCTCGTCATATCTTTTTGATGGATTTCCACAGAGACCTGAAAATTTCCATGATTGTTCACCAAAGCCTGCTGTCTCTTACAGTGAAAGAATGATATCAATACTCCAAATAGATTTAGAGTTAGAAAGCGTTGTTTGAGGGCAAGCCAAGGCAGTTTTCGCTTGCCTCTACTCAGTTATGGTGCATTAGAAGTCAAATATCTTTAATAATTCATATTTTAATGATACATTGTCAACACTTTAAGATTCCCCCATCTCTTCTGAACAAAACGGTGTAAGAATGACCGTTCTAGCCCCTATAGTTAGGAAATTATGGTCATTTGTTTGAGGGGAGTCGTCATTATGAGAAATAGACTGCAAAAATCCTGTGTCTCTGTGCTGCATGCACCTGTTTTGGCGGGAAAAAGTGCACAGGCTCTCTGATTGGTGGATTCAAATTCAGCAGCTCCCAGGCTGCTTGACTGAGCTAGAAACTTACTTCTCTCTCCCTGTGTGTGTGTGTGTGTGTGTGTGTGTGTGACAGAGAGAGAGAAAGAGAGGGCGAGACAGAGTTTTTATGGGAGCATCTTATTGTATGATTTAAATTCAATGTATTTAGACTGGTTGACTGAATTTGATCCTGTGTGTGTCTCTCTGTGCATGTGTGTTTCCATATTTCTGATTGTGTGACTGTTACACTTTTTTTGCTCAGTTTTTTTTTCATTTAACAAGTACATTTGAACGACCCTTAGCATGTTCAGCATTTTTTCAGCTGTCCATTTTGCTTTTCCAGTTTTTCTGTTTAAGTTATTACTATTGTGCTGAATCATACTATTTCTGCTATTTTATAAGATTTGTGCTAAATATAGTATTTCTACCCAGTATAGTGTTTCTGATTAATTATAGTTTTTCTACCAAATCATATTACAGTATTTTTGCTTTTTATACCATTTTTATAGGATTTTTATATTGCTTAATATAGTATTTCTGCTTTTTATAGGATTTGTGCTTAATATAGTATTTCTGCTTTTTATAGGATTTGTGCTTAATACAGTATTTCTGCTAAATGTAGTATTTATGCTTAATCACACTATTACTATATATTTCTGCCAGCTTCCCAGCCAGCCAATCATATCTGAGGTCTGCAGTTTCTTCTCTCGTCATATCTCAGCGACGGATATACAAAGAGTAATGAAAATCGCAGTCAAAGTACACCAAAGTCCGCTGATTCACCCAGTACAAGAATTATGCTCCTAGTCCACCTAGTTTTGGAGTTACACGACGTTTTGTAACTCCAAAAAACGGCGCTCTTTGCCTCTCACCACGATCTAATTCTGACTGCTCATCACCCTGTTTCCCAAGTACTCACTGTCTTTCCCAGTGGCGCAGCTGGTAATGACACAGGTGTGCAACCCCAAAGTCGTGGGTTCAACTCCACCTTGGACAACATGTTTTTTGCCCTACAAATTAATACACTATCACAGACCACTAATTCATATTCATCATTTATTACAATTCTGAAAACTTTTTACCAGCTTTTCTAATATGGACCTCAGATTCTTCTTAACACTCCATGGCACAAATACTCTTCCCTTTAGGCTCTGTGAATGTGTGTGTGTATCAATATTTCTCCCATTTTAAAGTATTACTCCTCCATAATTGGATTTCTCTTAAATCAAAGTACTTTTACTACATCTTAGTACTTCTGCTCAATCATAGTATTTCTGCTAAATCATGGTTTTTGTGCCAAATCATCAGAATCATGTTTATTGGCCAAGTATATGTGCATACAAATACAAGGAATTTGGTTCCGGTAGATGGTGGCTCTCGAGCACAGCAATGTAAATCTCACACACACACACACACACACACACACACACACACACACACACACACACACACACACACGCACACACACGCACCCACACACGTATCTATATATACATTACACATGCATACACATACATACACAAAGCTGTGTAAACCAACTATAAATAACTAATCTAAACGTATATACATAAAATACAGAAATGAAATGAGGTGGAATGAATACTACAGAATGTACATAAGGTGCAGTTGCAGTCTGGCAGTGGGAGCAGTGTGACAGTTCAACTGTTTAGAAGGGAGATGGTGAGGGGAAAGAAACTGTTCCTGTGTCGGGTGGTCCTGGTCTGCAGGCTTCTGTACCGTCTGCCAGAGGGCAGCAGATCAAAAAGTCTGTGTCCAGGGTGTGAGGGGTCTGTGATGATTTTCCCTGCCCGTTTCCTGGTTCTTGAGAGGTACAGATCCTGGATGGAGGGCAGGGGGGCGCCGATGATCCTTTATGCTGCCCGTACAGTCCGCTGCAGTCTGCACCTGTCCTGTTTAGTGGCTGCACCATACCAGACTGTGATGGAGGAGCACAGGACAGACTCAATGACTGCAGTGTAGAACTGGATCAGCAGCTCCTGTGGAAGACTGTACTTCCCCAGTTGTCTCAGGAAGTACATCCTCTGCTGGGTCTTTTTGAGGATGGAGTTGATGTGGTCTCCCACTTCAGGTCCTGGGAGATGGTGGTACCCAGCAACTTGAAGATCTCCACAGTCGACACAGGGCTGTCTGATATGATGAGGGGGGCAGAGTTGAGGGATGTCTCCTGAAGTCCACTGTCATCTCTACAGTTTTAAGAGTGTTCAGCTCCAGATTGTGCTGACTGCACCAGAGTACCAGCCGCTCAACTCATCATAACATTTGTGTTATGTTATAGTATTACTACTAAGTGGAGGAATTTCTGTCATGTTACAGTATATGTGCTGATTACAGTATTTCTACCCAGTATAGTGTTTCTGATTAATTATAGTTTTTCTACCAAATCATATTACAGTATTTTTGCTTTTTATACCATTTTTATAGGATTTTATATTGCTTAATATAGTATTTCTGCTTTTTATAGGATTTGTGCTTAATATAGTATTTCTGCTTTTTATAGGATTTGTGCTTAATACAGTATTTCTGCTAAATGTAGTATTTATGCTTAATCACACTATTACTATATATTTCTGCCAGCTTCCCAGCCAGCCAATCATATCTGAGGTCTGCAGTTTCTTCTCTCGTCATATCTCAGCGACGGATGTACAAAGAGTAATGAAAATCGCAGTCAAAGTACACCAAAGTCCGCTGATTCACCCAGTACAAGAATTATGCTCCTAGTCCACCTAGTTTTGGAGTTACACGACGTTTTGTAACTCCAAAAAACGGCGCTCTTTGCCTCTCACCGCGATCTAATTCTGACTGCTCATCACCCTGTTTCCCAAGAGCTCACTGTCTTTCCCAGTGGCGCAGCTGGTAAGGAAATTATAGCCATTTGTTTGAGAGGAGTCCTCACTATGAAAATTAGACTGCACAAATCCTGTCTTTGTGCTGCGTGTGTAAAAACAGGTGCACCTGTTTTGGCGGGAAAAAGTACATAGCCTTTCTGATTGGTGGATTCAAATTAAGCAGCTCCAGGCTTTTTGACCCACCTAGAAACATACAGGAAACACTGTATGTACAGCCCCTGTTTGTTCACTTGCTTCTGCTGCTGCTGTGTGTGTGTGTGTGTGTGTGTGTGTGTGTGTGTCTGTATGACAGAGAGAGAGAGAGAGAGCGCCTTTTTATGGGTGTATCTTATTGTGTGATTTAAAATCAATATATTTACACTGGTTGATTGAATTGGATCCTGTGTGTGTCTCTGTGCATGTGTGTTTCCATATATGGGGGCGATCGTGGCTCAAAAGTTGGGAGTTCGCCTTGTAATCGGAAGGTTACCGGTTGAGGCCCGGCTCGGACAGTCTCGGTCGTTGTGTCTTTGGCAAGACACTTCACTCGTTGTCTACTGGTGGTGGTCAGAGGGCCCGGTGGCGCCAGTGTCCAGCAGCCTCGCCTCTGTCAGTGCGCCCCAGGGTGGCTGTGGCTACAACGTAGCTTGCCATCACCAGTGTGTGAATGGGTGAATGACTGGATATGTAAAGAGCTTTGGGGTCCTTAGGGACCATAAAAGCGCTATATAAATACAGGCCATTTACCATGTCCATATTTGTAATTGTGCAAGATATTACTATTATGCTAAATTACAGTATTTCTGCTACTTTTCGGTGTTTGTGCTAAATACAGTATTTCTGCTAAATCTTAGTATTATTGCTTAATCATATTATTTGAGCAAAATCATAGTATTTGAGCATATTCTTTCTATTTGTGCCATAGCATAATATATTTGCTGAATTACAGCATTTCTGCTATGTTGTAGTATTTGTCCTAAATCACAGTATTTGTGCAATGTTTAGGTATTTTTGTTTAAATAAAGTATCTATGTAATCTTGTACCATGTTTGCTAAAATCCTGTATTTCTGAAAAGTTATCTTGTTTCTGCTAAGTTACAATATTTATTCTAATTTCTGCTGCTAAGTTCTGCTATGTTATTGTATTTCTGCCAAGTATTATGTCTTCTTTACGTTATTGCAGTTCTGCTAAGTAATTACATTTTTGCTAAGTTCTTATGCTTCTGCAAAGTTATTAAAATTTTTGCAAAGGTTTTACAACTTCTGCAACTTTTCAGCTTTTTCAGCTAGTTTCAGCTGACAGCTTCAGCTTTACAGCATCCACACTGCATTTTCGCAGGAAATGCAAATTTTTCTAGTTATTCTAGTTGCCACTTTTTGTACGTTTTTTGGCACTTAACTACTTTAACAATTTCAGCCGATTTTCACCGTTCAAATTTTAAACTATTCTGCTATTTCTGCTAATGATGGCTATGACTTTTGGTATTTTATGCTATTATACTTTTTAAAATATTAAGCTTTTTTCCTTTAATTTGTCCCATTGAAATGAATGGGAAACTTCCACAATTCTGCTAAAACTTGCTTATTTTTGAAACTTAACTACATTCTCATACTTTCGCCTAGAACAACCATTCAAATTTTAAAATGTTCACAAATTATTGGGCTATTCATGAATGATTCAGCTTTTTCATATCTGTTACCGTTTTCATCTTATCCCTCTTTAAGTTTTGAGTTTCATTTTGTGATTTTTCACAAAATACATGCGTTGTTATGGTTGCTATGCACTTGGCTTCCAGTGTGCCACTGTAGGTTTCGCAGTCTTCTCTTCATGTCCGAACAACTTCTTGCTACTTGCTCAATTTTCACTCAACTTCCACAAATTATACATCAAAACGTAGGTATTTTTGCTGGCTTTCAGAAAATGTCACCATCATTGTTGTGAGATTTATAGAATTTTGGCAAATCTCCTCAGACCAACACAAAGTCGGAAAACTCTCCATAGAAAGTCAATGGAGAGTTTGTTCAAAATCATCGCTTGATTTCTGTAATGACAGGCATATTCGAATCGTCATATCTCCTTAACGAAGCGAAGTTAAACATGAGGCTTGTCCCGTATATCTTCAGACACTCCTGACGCTCACAATTCAAGAATTTTTTTCTCACCTATTACCGTTCTGAAATGAGTTAGACTTGTTTGAGGGTAGGAAATTCGTCCTTCGCTCAGATTTCTTCAGATTTCAAACTCTGGAAATGAACAACTTTTTTCTCTCGTCATATCTTTTTTTTGGATTTCCACAGAGACCTGAAAATTTCCATGACTGTTCACCAAAGCCTGCTGTCTCTTACGGTGAAAGAATGATATCGATACTCCAAATAGATTTAGAGTTAGAAAGCGTTGTTTGAGGGCAAGTCAAGGCAGTTTTCGCTTGCCTCTACTCAGTTATGGTGCATTACAAGTCAAATATCTTCAATAATTCATATTTTAATGATAAATTGTCAACACTTGAAGATTCCCCCATCTCTTCTGAACAAAACGGTGTAAGAATGACCGTTCTAGCCCTACGGTTAGGAAATTATGGCCATTTGTTTGAGAGGATCCTCACTATGAGAAATAGACTGCAAAATCCTGCCTCTCTCTGTTCTGAGTGTGTGTAAAAACGGCTGCACCTGTTTGGCGGGAAAAAGTACACAGCCTCTCTGATTGGTGGATTCAAATTAGCAGCTCCCAGGCTGCTTGAATGACCTAGAAACTTGCTCCTCTCTCCTGTGTGTGTGTGTGTGTGTGTGTGTGTGTGTGTGTGTGTGTGTGTGTGTGTGTGTGTGTGTGACAGAGAGAGAGAAAGAGAGGGCGAGACAGAGTTTTATGGGAGCATCTTATTGTATGATTTAAATTCAATATATTTAGACTGGTTGACTGAATTTGATCCTGTGTGTGTCTCTCTGTGCATGTGTGTTTCCATATGTGTCCATATTTGTGATTGTGTGACTGTTACACTTTTTTTCTGAGTTTTTTTTTCATTTAACAAGTACATTTGAAGGACCCTTAGCATGTTCAGCATTTTTTCAGCTGTCCATTTTGCTTTTCCATTTTTCTGTTTAAGTTATTACTATTGTGCTGAATCATACTATTTCTGCTATTTTATAAGATTTGTGCTAAATATAGTATTTCTGCCCAATATAGTATTTCTGATTAATTATAGTTTTTCTACCAAATCATATTACAGTATTTTTGCTTTTTATAGGATTTTTATAGGATATTTATATTGCTTAATATAGTATTTCTGCTTTTTATAGGATTTGTGCTTAATATAGTATTTCTGCTTTTTATAGGATTTGTGCTTAATATAGTATTTCTGCTAAATGTAGTATTTATGCTTAATCACACTATTACTATATATTTCTGCCAGCTCCCAGCCAATCATATCTGAGGTCTGCCGTTTCTTCTCTCGTCATATCTCAGCGACGGATGTACAAAGAGCAATGAAAATCGCAGTCAAAGTACACCAAAGTCCGCTGATTCACCCAGTACAAGAATTATGCTTCTAGTCCACCTAGTTTTTGAGTTACACGACGTTTTGTAACTCCAAAAAACGGCGCTCTTTGCCTCTCACTGCGATCTAATTCTGACTGCTCATCACCCTGTTTCCCAAGAGCCCACTGTCTTTCCCAGTGGCGCAGCTGGTAATGACACAGGGCTGCAACACAAAGGTCGGGGGTTCAACTCCACCTTGGACAACATGTTTTTTGCCCTACAAATTAATACACTATCACAGACCACTAATTCATATTCATCATTTATTACAATTCTGCAAACTTTTTACCAGCTTTTCTAATATGGACCTCAGATTCTTCTTAACACTCCATGGCACAAATACTCTTCCCTTTAGGCTCTGTGAATATGTGTGTGTATCAATATTTCTCCCATTTTAAAGTATTACTCCTCCATAATTGGATTTCTCTTAAATCAAAGTACTTTTACTACATCTTAGTACTTCTGCTCAATCATAGTATTTCTGCTCAATCATAGTATTTTGCCAAATCATGGTTTTTGTGCCAAATCATCAGAATCGTGTTTATTGGCCAAGTATATGTGCAGACAAATACAAGGAATTTCGTTCCGGTAGATGGTGGCTCTCGAGCACAGCAATGTAAATCTCACACACACACACACACACACGCACCCACACACACACGTATCTATATATACATTACACATGCATACACCTACATACACAAAGCTGTGTAAACCAACTATAAATAACTAATCTAAACGTATATACATAAAATACAGAAATGAAATGAGGTGGAATGAATACTACAGAATGTACATAAGGTGCAGTTGCAGTCTGGCAGTGGGGAGCAGTGTGACAGTTCAACTGTTTAGAAGGGAGATGGCGAGGGAAAGAAACTGTTCCTGTGTCGGGTGGTCCTGGTCTGCAGGCTTCTGTACCGTCTGCCAGAGGGCAGCAGATCAAAAAGTCTGTGTCCAGGGTGTGAGGGGTCTGTGATGATTTTCCCTGCCCGTTTCCTGGTTCTTGAGAGGTACAGATCCTGGATGGAGGGCAGGGGCCGCCGATGATCCTTTCTGCTGCCCGTACAGTCCGCTGCAGTCTGCACCTGTCCTGTTTAGTGGCTGCACCATACCAGACTGTGATGGAGGAGCACAGGACAGACTCAATGACTGCAGTGTAGAACTGGATCAGCAGCTCCTGTGGAAGACTGTACTTCCCCAGTTGTCTCAGGAAGTACATCCTCTGCTGGTCTTTTTGAGGATGGAGGTGATGTTGGTCTCCCACTTCAGGTCCTGGGAGATGGTGTACCAGCAACTTGAAGATCTCCACAGTCGACACAGGCTGTCTGATATGATGAGGGTGGCAGAGTTGAGGGATGTCTCCTGAAGTCCACTGTCATCTCTACAGTTTTAAGAGTGTTCAGCTCCAGATTGTGCTGACTGCACCAGAGTACCAGCGCTCAACTCATCATAACATTTGTGTTATGTTATAGTATTACTACTAAGTGGAGGAATTTCTAAATGTTACAGTATATGTGCTGATTACAGTATTTCTATATAATAGAATTTTGGCAAATCTCCTCACACCAACACAAAGTCTGAAAACTGCATAGAAAGTCAATGGAGAGCTTGTTCAAAATCACCGCTGGATTTCTCTAATGAGAGGCATTTTCAAATCGTCATATCTCAACGCAGCAAAGTTAAGACATGAGGCTTGTGCCAATATATCTTCAGACACTCCTGACGCTCACAATTCAAGAATTTCTTTCTCACCTATTACCATTTGGCCATGAATTGGGTTGTTTGAGGGTAGGAAATTCATCCCTCGCTCAGATTTCTTCAGATTTCAAACTCTGGAAATGAGGCACTTTTTTCTCTCGTCATATCTTTTTGATGGATTTCCACACAGACCTGAAAATTTCCATGATTGTTCACCAAAGCCTGCTGTCTCTTACGGTGAAAGAATGATATCGATACTCCAAATAGATTTAGAGTTAGAAAGCATTGTTTGAGGGCATGTCAAGGCAGTTTTCGCTTTGCCTCTACTCAGTTATGGTACATTAGAAGTCAAATATCTTCAATAATTCATATTGTAATGATAAATTGTCAATACGTTAAGATCCCCCATCTCTTCTGAACAAAACGGTGTAAGAATGACTGTTCTAGCCCCTACGGTTAGGAAATTATAGCCATTTGTTTGAGGGGAATCCTCACTATGAAAATAGACAGCACAATCCTGTCTCTGTGCTGCATGTGTGTAAAACAGCTGCACCTGTTTTGGCGGGAAAAAGTATACAGCCTCTCTGATTGGTGGATTCAAATTCAGCAGCTCCCAGGCTATTTGGCTGCTGCTGCTGCTAGTGTGTGTGTGTGTGTGTGTGTGTGTGTGTGTGTGTGTGTGGTGTGACAGAGAGAGAGAGAAAGAGAGGGCGAGAGAGCGTTTTTATGGGAGCATCTTATTGTATGATTAAATTCAATATATTTAGACTGGTTGACTGAATTTGATCCTGTGTCTCTCTGTGCATGTGTGTTTCCATATGTGTCCATATTTTTGATTGTGTGACTGTTATACTTTTTTTTTGCTGATTTTTTTTTCATTCAACAATTACATTTGAGGGAGCCTTAGAAGTTCAGCATTTTTCAGCTGTTCATTTTGCTTTTCCAATTTTTCTATTTCAGTTTATTTGTGCTAAGTCATAGCATTTCTGCTGCTTTTCAGTATTTGTGCTAAATACAGCATTTGTGCTAATCATACTATTCAGCCATTTTATAGTATTTGTGCTAAAACATAATATTTCTACTAAACGCAGTATTTCTGGGTAATCATAGTATTTCTATGTATTCCTGCCAGCTCCTCAGGGAGCCAATCCTCTGTGAGTACTGTAATTTCAAATTGACATATCAAGTCATGCATGACTTCCCAACCAGCCCATCACATCTGACGGCTGAGACATTCAAATTTCCATATTGGGGCTTTCATGGGTTGTAAGTCAACCACTCATCCATGTCATGTATCTCTACAAATTCATATTTTTACTTTAAACACACAACACTTGACATCCCCCCATCTCTTCTGAACAAAACAGTGTAAGAATGACCGTTCTAGACCCTACGGTTAGGAAATTATAGCCATTTGTTTGAGAGGAGTCCTCACTATGAAAATAGACTGAACAAATCCTGTCTCTGTGCTGCGTGTGTAAAACAGGTGCACCTGTTTTGGCGGGAAAAAGTACATAGCCTTTCTGATTGGTGGATTAAAATTAAGCAGCTCCAGGCTTTTTGACCTACCTAGAAACATACAGGAAACACTGTATGTACAGCCCCTATTTGTTCACTTGCTTCTGCTGCTGCTGCTTGTGTGTGTGTGTGTGTGTGTGTGTGTGTGTGTGTGTGTGTGTGTGTGTGTGTGTGTGTGTGTGACAGAGAGAGAGAGAGAGAGAGAGAGAAGAGAGAGAGAGAGAGAGCGCGTTTTATGGGTGTATCTTATTGTGTGCCTACTGGTGGTGGTCAGAGGGCCCGGTGGCGCCAGTGTCCAGCAGCCTCACCTCTGTCAGTGCGCCCAGGGTGGCTGTGGCTACAACGTAGTTTGCCATCACCAGTGTGTGAATGGGTGAATGACTGGATATGTAAAGCACTTTGGGGTCCTTAGGGACCATAAAAGCGCTATATAAATACAGGCCATTTACCATGTCCATATTTGTAATTGTGCAAGTTATTACTATTATGCTAAATTATAGTATTTCTGCTACTTTTCGGTATTTGTGCTAAATACAGTATTTCTGCTAAATCTTAGTATTATTGCTTAATTATATATTTGAGCAAAATCATAGTATTTGAGCATATTCTTTCTATTTGTGCCATAGCATAGTATATTTGCTGAATTACAGCATTTCTGCTATGTTGTAGTATTTGTCCTAAATCACAGTATTTGTGCAATGTTTAGGTATTTTTGTTTAAATAAAGTATCTATGTAATCTGGTACCATGGTTGCTAAATCCTATATTTCTGAAAAGTTATCTTGTTTCTGCTAAGTTACAATATTTATTCTAATTTCTGCTGCTAAGTTCTGCTATGTTATTGTATTTCTGCCAAGTATTATGTTTTCTTTACATTATTGCAGTTCTGCTAAGTAATTAATTTTGCTAAGTTCTTATGCTTCTGCAAAGTTATTACAATTTTTGCAAAGGTTTTACAATTTCTGCAACTTTTCAGCTTTTTCAGCTAGTTTCAGCTGACGCTTCAGCTTTATAGCATCCACACTGCATTTTCGCAGGAAATGCAAATTTTCTAGTTATTATTATTCTCCATCTTCCGCCTAAATTTCGGCACGTATCACGCCCCGCAGTTTTGAGACAAGCTTCATATATGTTACCTCATTTTGTGCGGCCGGATCTGGAATGGTGTGCTATGACTTTTGGTGTTTATGAATTTTATAGTTTTTTAAATATTAATATTTTAGTGAAAATTTTCCCGCGCTCCTCTGCCAAACAGTTTTGACATTAGGATTACATATGTTAGATCATTTTGTGCGGCTGGAGCTGGACTATTATGTTGTGACTTTTGGTGTTTATAACTTTTATAGTTTTTTTAATATTAATATTTTAGTACAAATTTAGGCCAATTCATCTTTTGGCGCCAAATAAACAGACTTCATTTGTGGTGTCTTGGCTCTCTCTAGTGGTATACCGGGAGTAGTACAGCCGAAAAAGATTTATCCTTGTGTTGAAACTCCATATCCCACAATTCATAGCACGCCTCTACAGAGTGAACAATGGCGGCCACCACTTCGTTTTATGTCTTTTATTCGTGTTTCTAGGTCACAAAATAAACTTTTAAGATATTTTCAGGCGAGAATGTAGGTGTGTAAACTTCAAATATCTGCTTGTTTTATCAAGACATCCCATATTTAGCGACAGTGCTCTGACGACGTTGGTCCTGCTGACAGCTAGCCGGCTACCTAGCTAAGCTGCCGCACTTGGCTGCAAATGGATAGCGAGGGGACTCTCTGTCGTTTCACCTCCCCGGTCTCTCGCAAATGCTCGCACAGAATCGGAGTTACAGCTGGATGTGGAAAAAATAACTGAGTTGTTGGTGGTGCTATAACGCGGAG
This sequence comes from Oreochromis niloticus, assembly GCF_001858045.2. NCBI lineage: Eukaryota > Metazoa > Chordata > Actinopteri > Cichliformes > Cichlidae > Oreochromis > Oreochromis niloticus. The sequence goes on from NW_020328365.1 coordinate 22,435, forward strand.
CTACAACAGTGGGCAGCTATCCACCGGTGTATGACAGAAAGGACATGCTGCGACCGCCGATCGACCGGTGTTTGCTAACGCGGAGGTCAATCGTGGATCAGGAAAGCGAAGGCAGGAGCGTGAGGTGAACTGAATTTCAGGTAAGAAGTTATGACCTGCACTCTATTTGGGTCAGATATAAACCGAGTTTAGGTGTAGTTTATTTAGCAGCAGTTCTCTTATGTGTTGCTGATAGCCGGCTAGCTAGCTAGCGCGCTAGCATAGTTAGCTAGCACCGCTAGCGACCCTTCGTGAAAAGCACCCAGCTTGGCTTATATTGAGGCGGGTGAAACTCGTGTCAGCACCCGGTCGCTCGCGACAGTATGTGTTTTAGCTGGACTTATTTTTCGTTTATATGGACCGATGATTTATTTATTTATTCATTTTAGTAACGGTATAAACAGTGAAAGGTGGTGGATTGGCCAGATGTAAACTTCAAATATCTGCTCGTGTTACCAAGACATCCCATATTAGCTCTGATGTTTTCGGTGCCTGCAAAGAGCTAGACAGGTAGCTAGCTAACCGAGCTGGCTGTCTTTTGACTCAGGGTCATAGCTGGACTTATTTTTCGTTTTTATGAGCCGATGAGGGTTTTTTTTTAGTAACGGTACAAACAGTGAAAGGCGGTGGATTGTCCAGATGCTGGTCGATGTGGAAAAAATAACTGAGTTGTTTGGTAGTCGCTGACGCGGAGCTACAACCGAGGGCAGCTATCCACCGGTGTGTGTCAGAAAGAACATGCGGGGAACGAGGCGGCGAGGCGACCGCCGATCGACCGGTGGTAGATCGTGGATCAGGGAAACCGAAGGCAGGAGAAGCAGGCGGCTGCCGGTCGGAGCGTGAGGTGAACTGAATTTCAGGTAAGAAGTTATGACCTGCACTCTATTTGGGTCAGATATAAACCGAGTTTAGGTGTAGTTTATTTTCGTTGTGCTGACTTTTTACAATCAGTTATAATAACTCGTACTGCGTGGTAGCTAGCACGATGGAGTTTCTATACAGCTGTGTGCGCGCTAAGTTACTGATGTTGAACTTTATGACAGCCTCCCCTGTCATTCTCTCGCCTGTTCAAACTTCAGTCATGAAACTGATCATGATCGGCTTTTCTCTCTTGTTTGTTTATCGCGCTAAACAACAGCAGCACGTTTAAGCTTGATCAGCTGTTGTTAGAATTCATTTGATTTTAATTTCTAGTATCAGCTGATGTTTGCTGGAGCCACAGCTGTAGAAGCGGCTGGTCGAAACCAGGAGATGACCTTACTGAATCATCAGAGCTGAACTGGTGATGGAGAAACAGGTTTACCTTTTTTTAGGTGACATGAATGAGTTGAAGGGAAGTTATGAACTGTTTCTGAGAGAAATAAACACCAAGCTCCTTTTTTTATTTAGCTGACAGCTGGTAACTGTGCAGGGGCGGATCTAGCAAAGCTTTTGCCAGGGGGCCAGGTAGGGCATTAACAGAGAAAGGTGGACACAAGATATACTTTTCTTTCTTACTCTCATACAGGGAGTGCAGAATTATTAGGCAAGTTGTATTTTGAGGAATAATTTTATTATTGAACAACAACCATGTTCTCAATGAACCCAAAAACACATTAATATCAAAGCTGAATGTTTTCGGAAAGTAGTTTTTAGTTTGTGTTTAGTTTTAGCTATTTTAGGGGGATATCTGTGTGTGCAGGTGACTATTACTGTGCATAATTATTAGGCAACTTAACAAAAACAAATATATACCCATTTCAATTATTTATTTTTACCAGTGAAACCAATATAACATCTCCACATTCAAAATATACATTTCTGACATTCAAAAACAAAACAAAAACAAATCAGCGACCAATATAGCCACCTTTCTTTGCAAGGACACTCAAAAAGCCTGCCATCCATGGATTCTGTCAGTGTTTTGATCTGTCACCATCAACATTGCGTGCAGCAGCAACCACAGCCTCAGACACTGTTCAGAGAGGTGTACTGTTTTCCCTCCTTGTAAATCTCACATTTGATGATGGACCACAGGTTCTCAATGGGGTTCAGATCAGGTGAACAAGGAGGCCATGTCATTAGTTT
>NW_020328366.1:0-10994 GCF_001858045.2 Oreochromis niloticus
GTGTGTGTGTGTGTGTGTGACAGAGAGAGAGAAAGAGAGGCGAGACAGAGTTTTATGGGAGCATCTTATTGTATGATTTAAATTCAATATATTTAGACTGGTTGACTGAATTTGATCCTGTGTGTGTCTCTCTGTGCATGTGTGTTTCCATATGTTTCCATAATTTGTGATTGTGTGACTGTTACACTTTTTTGCTGAGTTTTTTTTCATTTAAAGTACATTTGAAGGACCCTTAGCATGTTCAGCATTTTTCAGCTGTCATTTGCTTTCCAAGTTTTTCTGTTTAAGTATTACTATTGTGCTGAATCATACTATTTCTGCTATTTTATAAGATTTGTGCTAAATATAGTATTTCTACCCAGTATAGTATTTCTGATTAATTATAGTTTTTCTACCAAATCATATTACAGTATTTTGCTTTTTATACCATTTTTATAGATTATTTGCTTAATATAGTATTTCTGCTTTTATAGGATTGCTTAATATAGTATTTCTGCTTTTTATAGATTTGTGCTTAATACAGTATTTCTGCTAAATGTAGTATTTATGCTTAATACACTATTACATATATTTCTGCCAGCTTCCCAGCCAGCCAATCATATCTGAGGTCTGCAGTTTCTTCTTCGTCATATCTCAGCGACGGATGTACAAAGAGTAATGAAAATCGCAGTCAAAGTACACCAAAGTCCGTGATTCACCCAGTACAAGAATTATGCTTCTAGTCCACCTAGTTTTGGAGTTACACGACGTTTTGTAACTCCAAAAAACGGCGCTCTTTGCCTCACACCGCATCTAATTCTGACTGCTCATCACCCTGTTTCCCAAGTGCTCACTGTCTTTCCCAGTGGCGCAGCTGGTAATGACACAGGTCTGCAACCCAAAGGTCGGGTTCAACTCCACCTTGGACAACATGTTTTTGCCTACAAATTAATACACTATCACAGACCACTAATTCATATTCATCATTTATTACAATTCTGAAAACTTTTTACCAGCTTTTCTAATATGGACCTCACATTCTTCTTAACACTCCATGGCACAAATACTCTTCCCTTTGGCTCTGTGAATGTGTGTGTGTATCAATATTTCTCCCATTTTAAAGTATTACTCTCCATAATTGGATTTCCTTAATCAAAGTACTTTACTACATCTTAGTACTTCTGCTCAATCATAGTATTTCTGCTAAATCATGGTTTTTGTGCCAAGTCATCAGAATCATGTTTATTGGCCAAGTATATGTGCATACAAATACAAGGAATTTGGTTCCGGTAGATGGTGGCTTCTCGAGCACAGCAATGTAAATCTCACACACACACCACACACACCACACACACACACACACACACACACCACACACACACACGTATCTATATAACATTACACATGCATACACATACATACACAAAGCTGTGAAACCAACTATAAATAACTAATCTAAACGTATATACATAAAATACAGAATGAAATGAGGTGGAATGAATACTACAGAATGTACATAAGTGCAGTTGCAGTCTGGCAGTGGAGCAGTGTGACAGTTCAACTGTTTAGAAGGGATGGAGGGGAAAGAAACTGTTCCTGTGCGGGTGGTCCTGGTCTGCAGGCTTCTGTACCGTCTGCCAGAGGGCAGCAGATCAAAAAGTCTGTGTCCAGGGTGTGAGGGTCTGTGATGATTTTCCCTGCCCGTTTCCTGGTTCTTGAGAGGTACAGATCCTGATGGAGGGCAGGGGGCGCCGATGATCCTTTCTGCTGCCCGTACAGTCCGCTGCAGTCTGCACCTGTCCTGTTTAGTGGCTGCACCATACCAGACTGTGATGGAGGAGCACAGGACAGACTCAATGACTGCAGTGTAGAACTGGATCAGCAGCTCCTGTGGAAGACTGTACTTCCCCAGTTGTCTCAGGAAGTACATCCTCTGCTGGGTCTTTTTGAGGATGGAGTTGATGTTGGTCTCCCACTTCAGGTCCTGGAGATGGTGGTACCCAGCAACTTGAAGATCTCCACAGTCGACACAGGGCTGTCTGATATGATGAGGGGGCAGAGTTGAGGGATGTCTCCTGAAGTCCACTGTCATCTCTACAGTTTTAAGAGTGTTCAGCTCCAGATTGTGCTGACTGCACCAGAGTACCAGCCGCTCAACTCATCATAACATTTGTGTTATGTATAGTATTACTACTAAGTGGAGGAATTTCTGTCATGTTACAGTATATGTGCTGATTACAGTATTTCTGCCAAATATAGTATTTCTGATTAATTATAGTTTTTCTACCAAATCATATTACAGTATTTTTGCTTTTTATACCATTTTTATAGGATTTTATATTGCTTAATATAGTATTCTGCTTTTATGATTTGTGCTTATATAGTATTTCTGCTTTTTATAGGATTTGTGCTTAATACAGTATTTCTGCTAAATGTAGTATTTATGCTTAATCACACTATTACTATATATTTCTGCCAGCTTCCCAGCCAGCCAATCATATCTGAGGTCTGCCGTTTCTTCTCTCGTCATATCTCAGCGACGGATGTACAAAGAGTAATGAAAATCGCAGTCAAAGTACACCAAAGTCCGCTGATTCACCCAGTACAAGAATTATGCTTCTAGTCCACCTAGTTTTGGAGTTACACGACGTTTTGTAACTCCAAAAAACGGCGCTCTTTGCCTCTCACCCGCGATCTAATTCTGACTGCTCATCACCCTGTTTCCCAAGAGCTCACTGTCTTTCCCAGTGGCGCAGCTGGTAAGGAAATTATAGCCATTTGTTTGAGAGAGTCCTCACTATGAAAAATAGACTGCACAAATCCTGTCTCTGTGCTGCGTGTGTAAAACAGGTGCACCTGTTTTGGCGGGAAAAAGTACATAGCCTTTCTGATTGGTGGATTCAAATTAAGCAGCTCCAGGCTTTTTGACCCACCTAGAAACATACAGGAAACACTGTATGTACAGCCCCTGTTTGTTCACTTGCTTCTGCTGCTGCTGCGTGTGTGTGTGTGTGTGTGTGTGTGTGTGTGTGTGTGTGTGTGTGTGTCTGTATGACAGAGAGAGAGAGAGAGAGCCTTTTTATGGGTGTATCTTATTGTGTGATTTAAAATCAATATATTTACACTGGTTGATTGAATTGGATCCTGTGTGTGTCTCTGTGCATGTGTTTCCATATATGGGGGCGATCGTGGCTCAAAAGTTGGGAGTTCGCCTTGTAATCGGAAGGTTACCGGTTCGAGGCCCGGCTCGGACAGTCTCGGTCGTTGTGTCTTTGGGCAAGACACTTCACTCGTTGTCTACTGGTGGTGGTCAGAGGGCCCGGTGGCGCCAGTGTCCAGCAGCCTCGCCTCTGTCAGTGCGCCCCAGGGTGGCTGTGGCTACAACGTAGCTTGCCATCACCAGTGTGTGAATGGGTGAATGACTGGATATGTAAAGAGCTTTGGGGTCCTTAGGGACCATAAAAGCGCTATATAAATACAGGCCATTTACCATGTCCATATTTGTAATTGTGCAAGTTATTACTATTATGCTAAATTACAGTATTTCTGCTAAATCTTAGTATTATTGCTTAATCATATTATTTGAGCAAAATCATAGTATTTGAGCATATTCTTTCTATTTGTGCCATAGCATAATATATTTGCTGAATTACAGCATTTCTGCTATGTTGTAGTATTTGTCCTAAATCACAGTATTTGTGCAATGTTTAGGTATTTTTGTTTAAATAAAGTATCTATGTAATCTTGTACCATGTTTGCTAAAATCCTGTATTTCTGAAAGTTATCTTGTTTCTGCTAAGTTACAATATTTATTCTAATTTCTGCTGCTAAGTTCTGCTATGTTATTGTATTTCTGCCAAGTATTATGTTTTCTTTACGTTATTGCAGTTCTGCTAAGTAATTACATTTTTGCTAAGTTCTTATGCTTCTGCAAAGTTATTACAATTTTTTGCAAAGGTTTTACAACTTCTGCAACTTTCAGCTTTTTCAGCTAGTTTCAGCTGACAGCTTCAGCTTTACAGCATCCACACTGCATTTTCGCAGGAAATGCAAATTTTTCTAGTTATTATTCTAGTTGCCACTTTTTCACTTTTTTTGGCACTTAACTACTTCCACAATTTTCAGCCGATTTTCACCGTTCAAATTTTAAACTATTCTGCTATTTCTGCTAATGATCGCTATATCTTTTGGTGTTTATACTGTTATACTTTTTAAAATATTCCACTTTTTTCCTTTAATTTGTCCCATTGAAATGAATGGGAAACTTCTGCAATTCTGCTAAATTTTGCTTGTTTTTGAAACTTAACTACTTTTTCCTACTTTCACGTAGAACAACCATTCAAACTTTAAAATGTTCTCAAATTATTGGGCTATTCAGGAATAAATCAGATTTTTCAAATCTTTTACCGTTTTATTTTATGCCTCTTAAGTTTTGAGTTGCAAAATTGTGATTTTTCAGAAAATACATGCGTTGTTATGGTTGCTATGCACTTGGCTTCCAGTGTGCCACTGTAGGTTTCGCAGTCTTCTCTTCATGTCCGAACAACTTCTTGCTACTTGCTCAATTTTCACTCAACTTCCACAAATTATACATCAAAACGTAGGTATTTTTGCTGGCTTTCCGAAAATGTCACCATCATTGTTGTGAGACTTATAGAATTTTGGCAAATCTCCTCAGAGCAACACAAAGTCTGAAAACTCTCCATAGAAAGTCAATGGAGAGTTTGTTCAAAATCACCGCTTGATTTCTGTAATGAGAGGCATATTCGAATCGTCATATCTCCTTAACGAAGCGAAGTTAAAACATGAGGCTTGTCCCAGTATATCTTCAGACACTCCTGACGCTCACAATTCAAGAATTTTTTTCTCACCTATTACCGTTCTGAGATGAGTTACACTTGTTTGAGCGTAGGAAATTCGTCCTTCGCTCAGATTTCTTCAGATTTCAAACTCTGGAAATGAACCACTTTTTCTCTCGTCATAACTTTTTGTTGGATTTCCACAGAGACCTGAAAATTTCCATGATTGTTCACCAAAGCCTGCTGTCTCTTACGGTGAAAAATGATATTGATACTCCAAATAGATTTAGAGTTAGAAAGCGTTGTTTGAGGGCAAGTCAAGGCAGTTTTTGCTTTGCTCTACTCAGTTATGGTGCATTAGAAGTCAAATATCTTTAATAATTCATATTTTAATGATACATTGTCAACACTTTAAGATTCCCCCATCTCTTCTGAACAAAACGGTGTAAGAATGACCGTTCTAGCCCCTATAGTTAGGAAATTATGGTCATTTGTTTGAGGGAGTCGTCATTATGAGAAATAGACTGCAAAAATCCTGTGTCTCTCTGTGCTGCATGCACCTGTTTTGGCGGGAAAAAGTGCACAGGCTCTCTGATTGGTGGATTCAAATTCAGCAGCTCCCAGGCTGCTTGACTGAGCTAGAAACTTACTTCTCTCTCCCTGTGTGTGTGTGTGTGTGTGTGTGTGTGTGTGTGTGTGTGTGACAGAGAGAGAGAGAGAAGAGAGGGCGAGACAGAGTTTTTATGGGAGCATCTTATTGTATGATTTAAATTCAATATATTTAGACTGGTTGACTGAATTTGATCCTGTGTGTGTCTCTCTGTGCATGTGTGTTTCCATATGTTTCCATATTTCTGATTGTGTGACTGTTACACTTTTTTGCTCAGTTTTTTTTTCATTTAACAAGTACATTTGAAGGACCCTTAGCATGTTCAGCATTTTTTCAGCTGTCCATTTTGCTTTTCCAGTTTTTCTGTTTAAGTTATTACTATTGTGCTGAATCATACTATTTCTGCTATTTTATAAGATTTGTGCTAAATATAGTATTTCTACCCAGTATAGTATTTCTGATTAATTATAGTTTTTCTACCAAATCATATTACAGTATTTTTGCTTTTTATACCATTTTTATAGGATTTTTATATTGCTTAATATAGTATTTCTGCTTTTTATAGGATTTGTGCTTAATACAGTATTTCTGCTAAATGTAGTATTTATGCTTAATCACACTATTACTATATATTCTGCCAGCTTCCCAGCCAGCCAATCATATCTGAGGTCTGCAGTTTCTTCTCTCGTCATATCTCAGCGACGGATGTACAAAGAGTAATGAAAATCGCAGTCAAAGTACACCAAAGTCCGCTGATTCACCCAGTACAAGAATTATGCTCTAGTCCACCTAGTTTTGGAGTTACACGACGTTTTGTAACTCCAAAAAACGGCGCTCTTTGCCTCACACCGCGATCTAATTCTGACTGCTCATCACCCTGTTTCCCAAGTGCTCACTGTCTTTCCCAGTGGCGCAGCTGGTAATGACACAGGTCTGCAACCCAAAGTCGTGGGTTCAACTCCACCTTGGACAACATGTTTTTTGCCCTACAAATTAATACACTATCACAGACCACTAATTCATATTCATCATTTATTACAATTCTGAAAACTTTTTACCAGCTTTTCTAATATGGACCTCACATTCTTCTTAACACTCCATGGCACAAATACTCTTCCCTTTAGGCTCTGTGAATGTGTGTGTGTATCAATATTTCTCCCATTTTAAAGTATTACTCCTCCATAATTGGATTTCTCTTAAATCAAAGTACTTTTACTACATCTTAGTACTTCTGCTCAATCATAGTATTTCTGCTAAATCATGGTTTTTGTGCCAAGTCATCAGAATCATGTTTATTGGCCAAGTATATGTGCATACAAATACAAGGAATTTGGTTCCGGTAGATGGTGGCTCTCGAGCACAGCAATGTAAATCACACACACACACACACACACACACACACACACACACGCACACACACACACACGTATCTATATATACATTACACATGCATACACATACATACACAAAGCTGTGTAAACCAACTATAAATAACTAATCTAAACGTATATACATAAATACAGAAATGAAATGAGGTGGAATGAATACTACAGAATGTACATAAGGTGCAGTTGCAGTCTGGCAGTGGGAGCAGTGTGACAGTTCAACTGTTTAGAAGGGAGATGGCGAGGGGAAAGAAACTGTTCCTGTGTCGGGTGGTCCTGGTCTGCAGGCTTCTGTACCGTCTGCCAGAGGGCAGCAGATCAAAAAGTCTGTGTCCAGGGTGTGAGGGGTCTGTGATGATTTTCCCTGCCCGTTTCCTGGTTCTTGAGAGGTACAGATCCTGGATGGAGGGCAGGGGGGCGCCGATGATCCTTTCTGCTGCCCGTACAGTCCGCTGCAGTCTGCACCTGTCCTGTTTAGTGGCTGCACCATACCAGACTGTGATGGAGGAGCACAGGACAGACTCAATGACTGCAGTGTAGAACTGGATCAGCAGCTCCTGTGGAAGACTGTACTTCCCCAGTTGTCTCAGGAAGTACATCCTCTGCTGGGTCTTTTTGAGGATGGAGTTGATGTTGGTCTCCCACTTCAGGTCCTGGGAGATGGTGGTACCCAGCAACTTGAAGATCTCCACAGTCGACACAGGGCTGTCTGATATGATGAGGGGGGGCAGAGTTGAGGGATGTCTCCTGAAGTCCACTGTCATCTCTACAGTTTTAAGAGTGTTCAGCTCCAGATTGTGCTGACTGCACCAGAGTACCAGCCGCTCAACTCATCATAACATTTGTGTTATGTTATAGTATTACTACTAAGTGGAGGAATTTCTGTCATGTTACAGTATATGTGCTGATTACAGTATTTCTGCCAAATATAGTATTTCTGATTAATTATAGTTTTTCTACCAAATCATATTACAGTATTTTTGCTTTTTATACCATTTTTATAGGATTTTTATATTGCTTAATATAGTATTTCTGCTTTTTATAGGATTTGTGCTTAATATAGTATTTCTGCTTTTTATAGGATTTGTGCTTAATACAGTATTTCTGCTAAATGTAGTATTTATGCTTAATCACACTATTACTATATATTTCTGCCAGCTTCCCAGCCAGCCAATCATATCTGAGGTCTGCCGTTTCTTCTCTCGTCATATCTCAGCGACGGATGTACAAAGAGTAATGAAAATCGCAGTCAAAGTACACCAAAGTCCGCTGATTCACCCAGTACAAGAATTATGCTTCTAGTCCACCTAGTTTTGGAGTTACACGACGTTTTGTAACTCCAAAAAACGGCGCTCTTTGCCTCTCACCGCGATCTAATTCTGACTGCTCATCACCCCGTTTCCCAAGAGCTCACTGTCTTTCCCAGTGGCGCAGCTGGTAAGGAAATTATAGCCATTTGTTTGAGAGGAGTCCTCACTATGAAAAATAGACTGCACAAATCCTGTCTCTGTGCTGCGTGTGTAAAAACAGGTGCACCTGTTTTGGCGGGAAAAAGTACATAGCCTTTCTGATTGGTGGATTCAAATTAAGCAGCTCCAGGCTTTTGACCCACCTAGAAACATACAGGAAACACTGTATGTACAGCCCCTGTTTGTTCACTTGCTTCTGCTGCTGCTGCGTGTGTGTGTGTGTGTGTGTGTGTGTGTGTGTGTCTGTATGACAGAGAGAGAGAGAGAGAGAGCCTTTTTATGGGTGTATCTTATTGTGTGATTTAAAATCAATATATTTACACTGGTTGATTGAATTGGATCCTGTGTGTGTCTCTGTGCATGTGTGTTTCCATATATGGGGGCGATCGTGGCTCAAAAGTTGGGAGTTCGCCTTGTAATCGGAAGGTTACCGGTTCGAGGCCCGGCTCGGACAGTCTCGGTCGTTGTGTCTTTGGGCAAGACACTTCACTCGTTGTCTACTGGTGGTGGTCAGAGGGCCGGTGGCGCCAGTGTCCAGCAGCCTCGCCTCTGTCAGTGCGCCCCAGGGTGGCTGTGGCTACAACGTAGCTTGCCATCACCAGTGTGTGAATGGGTGAATGACTGGATATGTAAAGAGCTTTGGGGTCCTTAGGGACCATAAAAGCGCTATATAAATACAGGCCATTTACCATGTCCATATTTGTAATTGTGCAAGATATTACTATTATGCTAAATTACAGTATTTCTGCTACTTTTCGGTGTTTGTGCTAAATACAGTATTTCTGCTAAATCTTAGTATTATTGCTTAATCATATTATTTGAGCAAAATCATAGTATTTGAGCATATTCTTTCTATTTGTGCCATAGCATAATATATTTGCTGAATTACAGCATTTCTGCTATGTTAGTATTTGTCCTAAATCACAGTATTTGTGCAATGTTTAGGTATTTTTGTTTAAATAAAGTATCTATGTAATCTTGTACCATGTTTGCTAAAATCCTGTATTTCTGAAAAGTTATCTTGTTTCTGCTAAGTTACAATATTTATTCTAATTTCTGCTGCTAAGTTCTGCTATGTTATTGTATTTCTGCCAAGTATTATGTTTTCTTTACGTTATTATGCAGTTCTGCTAAGTAATTACATTTTTGCTAAGTTCTTATGCTTCTGCAAAGTTATTACAATTTTTTGCAAAGGTTTTACAACTTCTGCAACTTTTCAGCTTTTTCAGCTAGTTTCAGCTGACAGCTTCAGCTTTACAGCATCCACACTGCATTTTCGCAGGAAATGCAAATTTTTCTAGTGTTGCTACATCCACACTATTGAGTTCTGTTCTTTATTCTTATACTTTATTATTATTCTAGTTCCACTTTTTCACTTTTTGGCACTTAACTACTTCCACAATTTTCAGCCGATTTTCACCGTTCAAATTTTAAACTATTCTGCTATTTCTGCTAATGATCGCTATATCTTTTGGTGTTTATTACTGTTATACTTTTAAATATTAACTTTTTTCCTTTAATTTGTCCCATTGAAATGAATGGGAAACTTCGCAATTCTGCTAAATTTGCTTGTTTTGAAACTTAACTACTTTTCTACTTTCACGTAGAACAACCATTCAAACTTTAAAATGTTCTCAAATTATTGGGCTATTCAGGAATAAATCAGCTTTTTCATCTTTTACCGTTTTATTTTTATGCCTCTTAAAGTTTTGAGTTGCAAAATTGTGATTTTTCAGAAAATACATGCGTTGTTATGGTTGCTATGCACTTGGCTTCAGTGTGCCACTGTAGGTTTCGCAGTCTTCTCTTCATGTCCGAACAACTTCTTGCTACTTGCTCAATTTTCACTCAACTTCCACAAATTATACATCAAAACGTAGGTATTTTTGCTGGCTTTCCGAAAATGTCACCATCATTGTTGTGAGATTTATAGAATTTTGGCAAATCTCCTCAGAGCAACACAAAGTCTGAAAACTCTCCATAGAAAGTCAATGGAGAGTTTGTTCAAAATCACCGCTTGATTTCTGTAATGAGAGGCATATTCGAATCGTCATATCTCCTTAACGAAGCGAAGTTAAAACATGAGGCTTGTCCCAGTATATCTTCAGACACTCCTGACGCTCACAATTCAAGAATTTTTTCTCACCTATTACCGTTCTGAGATGAGTTAGACTTGTTTGAGGTAGGAAATTCGTCCTTCGCTCAGATTTCTTCAGATTTCAAACTCTGGAAATGAACCACTTTTTCTCTCGTCATACTTTTTTGGATTTCCACAAGACCTGAAAATTTCCATGATTGTTCACCAAAGCCTGCTGTCTCTTACGGTGAAAAATGATATTGATACTCCAAATAGATTTAGAGTTAGAAAGCGTTGTTTGAGGGCAAGTCAAGGCAGTTTTTGCTTTGCTCTACTCAGTTATGGTGCATTAGAAGTCAAATATCTTAATAATTCATATTTTAATGATAAATTGTCAACACTTTAAGATTCCCCATCTCTTCTGAACAAAACGGTGTAAGAATGACGTTCTAGCCCCTAGTTAGGAAATTATGGCGTCATTATGAGAATAGACTGCAAAAATCCTGTCTCTCTGTGCTGCATGCACCTGTTTTGGCGGGAAAAAGTGCACAGGCTCTCTGATTGGTGGATTCAATTCAGCAGCTCCCAGGCTGCTTGACTGAGCTAGAAACTTACTTCTCTCTCCCTGTGTGTTGTGTGTGTGTGTGTGTGTGTGTGTGTGTGTGTGTGTGTGTG
>NW_020328367.1:0-11522 GCF_001858045.2 Oreochromis niloticus
GCTTTTTGACCCACCTAGAAACATACAGGAAACACTGTTGTACAGCCCCTGTTTGTTCACTTGCTTCTGCTGCTGCTGCGTGTGTGTGTGTGTTGTGTGCGTGTTGTGTGTGTTGTGTGTGTGTGTGTGTGTCTGTATGACAGAGAGAGAGAGAAGAGCCTTTTTATGGTGTATCTTATTGGTGATTTAAAATCATATATTTACACTGTTGATTGAATTGGATCCTGTGTGTGTCTCTGTGCATGTTTGTTTCCATATATGGGGGGCGATCGTGGCTCAAAAGTTGGAGTTCGCCTTGTAATCGAAGTTACCGGTTCGAGGCCCGGCTCGGACAGTCTCGGTCGTTGTGTCTTTGGCAAGACACTTCACTGGTGTCTACTGGTGGTGGTCAGGGCCCGGTGGCGCCAGTGTCCAGCAGCCTCGCCTCTGTCATGCGCCCCAGGGTGCTGTGGCTACAACGTAGCTTGCCATCACCAGTGTGTGAATGGGTGAATGACTGGATATGTAAAGAGCTTTGGGTCCTTAGGGACCATAAAAGCGCTATATAAATACAGGCCATTTACCATGTCCATATTTTTAATTGTTGCAAGTATTACTATTATGCTAAATTACAGTATTCTGCTAAATCTAGTATTATTGCTTAATCATATTATTTGAGCAAAATCATAGTATTTGAGCATATTCTTTCTATTTGTGCCATAGCATAATATTTGCTGAATTACAGCATTTCTGCTATGTTGTAGTATTTGTCCTAAATCAAGTATTTGTGCAATGTTTAGGTATTTTTTTTAAATAAAGTATCTATGTAATCTTGTACCATGTTTGCTAAAATCCTGTATTTCTGAAAGTTATCTTTTTCTGCTAAGTTACATATTTATTCTAATTTCTGCTGCTAAGTTCTGCTATGTTATTGATTTCTGCCAAGTATTATGTTTCTTTACTATTGCAGTTCTGCTAAGTAATTACATTTTTGCTAAGTTCTTATGCTTCTGCAAAGTTATTACAATTTTTTGCAAAGGTTTACAACTTCTGCAACTTTTCAGCTTTTCAGCTATTTTCAGCTGACAGCTTCAGCTTTACAGCATCCACACTGCATTTTCGCAGGAAATGCAAATTTTCTAGTTAATTATTCTAGTTGCCACTTTTCACTTTTTTTGGCACTTAACTACTTCCACAATTTTCAGCCGATTTTCACCGTTCAAATTTTAAACTATTCTGCTATTTCTGCTAATGATCGCTATATCTTTGGTATTTTTACTGTTATACTTTTTAAAATATTAACTTTTTCCTTTAATTGTCCCATTGAAATGAATGGGAAACTTCTGCAATTCTGCTAAATTTTGCTTGTTTTTGAAACTTAACTACTTTTTCCTACTTTCACGTAGAACAACCATTCAAACTTTAAAATGTTCTCAAATTATTGGGCTATTCAGGAATAAATCAGATTTTTCAAATCTTTTACCGTTTTATTTTATGCCTCTTAAAGTTTTGAGTTGCAAATTGTGATTTTTCAGAAAATACATGCGTTGTTATGGTTGCTATGCACTTGGCTTCCAGTGTGCCACTGTAGGTTTCGCAGTCTTCTCTTCATGTCCGAACAACTTCTTGCTACTTGCTCAATTTTCACTCAACTTCCACAAATTATACATCAAAACGTAGGTTTTTGCTGGCTTTCCAGAAAATGTCACCATCATTGTTGTGAGATTTATAGAATTTTGGCAAATCTCCTCAGACCAACACAAAGTCTGAAACTCTCCATAGAAAGTCAATGGAGAGTTTGTTCAAAATCACCGCTTGATTTCTGTAATGAGAGGCATATTCGAATCGTCATATCTCCTTAACGAAGCGAAGTTAAAACATGAGGCTTGTCCCAGTATATCTTCAGACACTCCTGACGCTCACAATTCAAGAATTTTTTCTCACCTATTACCGTTCTGAATGAGTTAACTTGTTTGAGGGTAGGAAATTCGTCCTTCGCTCAGATTTCTTCAGATTTCAAACTCTGGAAATGAACCACTTTTTTCTCTCGTCATACTTTTTGTTGGATTTCCACAGAGACCTGAAAATTTCCATGATTGTTCACCAAAGCCTGCTGTCTCTTACGGTGAAAAATGATATGATACTCCAAATAGATTTAGAGTTAGAAAGCGTTGTTTGAGGGCAAGTCAAGGCAGTTTTTGCTTTGCCTCTACTCAGTTATGGTGCATTAGAAGTCAAATATCTTTAATAATTCATATTTTAATGATAATTGTCAACACTTTAAGATTCCCCCATCTCTTCTGAACAAAACGGTGTAAGAATGACCGTTCTAGCCCCTACGGTTAGGAAATTATGGTCATTTGTTTGGGGAGTCGTCATTATGAGAAATAGACTGCAAAATCCTGTGTCTCTCTGTGCTGCTGCACCTGTTTTGGCGGGAAAAAGTGCACAGCTCTCTGATTGGTGGATTCAAATTCAGCAGCTCCCAGGCTGCTTGACTGAGCTAGAAACTTACTTCTCTCTCCCTGTGTGTGTGTGTGTGTGTGTGTGTGTGTGTGTGTGTGTGAGACAGAGAGAGAGAGAGAGAGAGAGAGAGGGCGAGACAGATTTTATGGGAGCATCTTATTGTATGATTTAAATTCAAATATTTAGACTGGTTGACTGAATTTGATCCTGTGTGTGTCTCTCTGTGCATGTGTGTTTCCATATGTTCCATATTTCTGATTGTGTGACTGTTACACTTTTTTTGCTCAGTTTTTTTTCATTTAACAAGTACATTTGAAGGACCCTTAGCATTTCAGCATTTTTCAGCTGTCCATTTTGCTTTTCCAGTTTTTCTGTTTAAGTTATTACTATTGTGCTGAATCATACTATTTCTGCTATTTTATAAGATTTGTGCTAAATATAGTATTTCTACCCAGTATAGTATTTCTGATTAATTATAGTTTTCTACCAAATCATATTACAGTATTTTTGCTTTTATACCATTTTTATAGGATTTTTATATTGTGCTTAATATAGTATTTCTGCTTTTTATAGGATTTGTGCTTAATACAGTATTTCTGCTAAATGTAGTATTTATGCTTAATCACACTATTACTATATATTTCTGCCAGCTCCCAGCCAGCCAATCATATCTGAGGTCTGCAGTTTCTTCTCTCGTCATATCTCAGCGACGGATGTACAAAGAGTAATGAAAATCGCAGTCAAAGTACACCAAAGTCCGCTGATTCACCCAGTACAAGAATTATGCTCCTAGTCCACCTAGTTTTGGAGTTACACGACGTTTTGTAACTCCAAAAAACGGCGCTCTTTGCCTCACACCGCGATCTAATTCTGACTGCTCATCACCCTGTTTCCAAGTGCTCACTGTCTTTCCCAGTGGCGCAGCTGGTAATGACACAGGTCTGCAACCCAAAGTCGTGGGTTCAACTCCACCTTGGACAACATTTTTTGCCCTACAAATTAATACACTATCACAGACCACTAATTCATATTCATCATTTATTACAATTCTGAAAACTTTTTACCAGCTTTTCTAATATGGACCTCACATTCTTCTTAACACTCCATGGCACAAATACTCTTCCCTTTAGGCTCTGTGAATGTGTGTGTGTATCAATATTTCTCCCATTTTAAAGTATTACTCCTCCATAATTGGATTTCTCTTAAATCAAAGTACTTTTACTACATCTTAGTACTTCTGCTCAATCATAGTATTTCTGCTAAATCATGGTTTTGTGCCAAGTCATCAGAATCATGTTTATTGGCCAAGTATATGTGCATACAAATACAAGGAATTTGGTTCCGGTAGATGGTGGCTCTCGAGCACAGCAATGTAAATCACACACACACACACACACACACACACACACACACACACGCACCCACACACACACGTATCTATATATACATTACACATGCATACACATACATACACAAAGCTGTGTAAACCAACTATAAATAACTAATCTAAACGTATATACATAAAATACAGAAATGAAATGAGGTGGAATGAATACTACAGAATGTACATAAGGTGCAGTTGCAGTCTGGCAGTGGGAGCAGTGTGACAGTTCAACTGTTTAGAAGGGAGATGGTGAGGGGAAAGAAACTGTTCCTGTGTCGGGTGGTCCTGGTCTGCAGGCTTCTGTACCGTCTGCCAGAGGGCAGCAGATCAAAAAGTCTGTGTCCAGGGTGTGAGGGGTCTGTGATGATTTTCCCTGCCCGTTTCCTGGTTCTTGAGAGGTACAGATCCTGGATGGAGGGCAGGGGGGCGCCGATGATCCTTTCTGCTGCCCGTACAGTCCGCTGCAGTCTGCACCTGTCCTGTTTAGTGGCTGCACCATACCAGACTGTGATGGAGGAGCACAGGACAGACTCAATGACTGCAGTGTAGAACTGGATCAGCAGCTCCTGTGGAAGACTGTACTTCCCCAGTTGTCTCAGGAAGTACATCCTCTGCTGGGTCTTTTTGAGGATGGAGTTGATGTTGGTCTCCCACTTCAGGTCCTGGGAGATGGTGGTACCCAGCAACTTGAAGATCTCCACAGTCGACACAGGGCTGTCTGATATGATGAGGGGGCAGAGTTGAGGGATGTCTCCTGAAGTCCACTGTCATCTCTACAGTTTTAAGAGTGTTCAGCTCCAGATTGTGCTGACTGCACCAGAGTACCAGCCGCTCAACTCATCATAACATTTGTGTTATGTTATAGTATTACTACTAAGTGGAGGAATTTCTGTCATGTTACAGTATATGTGCTGATTACAGTATTTCTGCCAAATATAGTATTTCTGATTAATTATAGTTTTTCTACCAAATCATATTACAGTATTTTTGCTTTTTATACCATTTTTATAGGATTTTTATATTGCTTAATATAGTATTTCTGCTTTTTATAGGATTGTGCTTAATATAGTATTCTGCTTTTTATAGGATTTGTGCTTAATACAGTATTTCTGCTAAATGTAGTATTTATGCTTAATCACACTATTACTATATATTTCTGCCAGCTTCCCAGCCAGCCAATCATATCTGAGGTCTGCCGTTTCTTCTCTCGTCATATCTCAGCGACGGATGTACAAAGAGTAATGAAAATCGCAGTCAAAGTACACCAAAGTCCGCTGATTCACCCAGTACAAGAATTATGCTTCTAGTCCACCTAGTTTTGGAGTTACACGTTTTGTAACTCCAAAAAACGGCGCTCTTTGCCTCTCACCGCGATCTAATTCTGACTGCTCATCACCCCGTTTCCCAAGAGCTCACTGTCTTTCCCAGTGGCGCAGCTGGTAAGGAAATTATAGCCATTTGTTTGAGAGGAGTCCTCACTATGAAAAATAGACTGCACAAATCCTGTCTTCTGCGTGTGTAAAAACAGGTGCACCTGTTTTGGCGGGAAAAAGTACATAGCCTTTCTGATTGGTGGATTCAAATTAAGCAGCTCCAGGCTTTTTGACCCACCTAGAAACATACAGGAAACACTGTATGTACAGCCCCTGTTTGTTCACTTGCTTCTGCTGCTGCGTGTGTGTTGTGTGTGTGTGTGTGTGTGTGTGTGTCTGTATGACAGAGAGAGAGAGAGAGAGAGCCTTTTTATGGTGTATCTTATTGTGTGATTTAAAATCAATATATTTACACTGGTTGATTGAATTGGATCCTGTGTGTGTCTCTGTGCATGTGTGTTTCCATATATGGGGCGATCGTGGCTCAAAAGTTGGGAGTTCGCCTTGTAATCGGAAGGTTACCGGTTCGAGGCCCGGCTCGGACAGTCTCGGTCGTTGTGTCTTTGGCAAGACACTTCACTCGTTGTCTACTGGTGGTCAGAGGGCCCGGTGGCGCCAGTGTCCAGCAGCCTCGCCTCTGTCAGTGCGCCCCAGGGTGGCTGTGGCTACAACGTAGCTTGCCATCACCAGTGTGTGAATGGGTGAATGACTGGATATGTAAAGAGCTTTGGGGTCCTTAGGGACCATAAAAGCGCTATATAAATACAGGCCATTTACCATGTCCATATTTGTAATTGTGCAAGATATTACTATTATGCTAAATTACAGTATTTCTGCTACTTTTCGGTGTTTGTGCTAAATACAGTATTTCTGCTAAATCTTAGTATTATTGCTTAATCATATTATTTGAGCAAAATCATAGTATTTGAGCATATTCTTTCTATTTGTGCCATAGCATAATATATTTGCTGAATTACAGCATTTCTGCTATGTTGTAGTATTTGTCCTAAATCACAGTATTTGTGCAATGTTTAGGTATTTTTGTTTAAATAAAGTATCTATGTAATCTTGTACCATGTTTGCTAAAATCCTGTATTTCTGAAAAGTTATCTTGTTTCTGCTAAGTTACAATATTTATTCTAATTTCTGCTGCTAAGTTCTGCTATGTTATTGTATTTCTGCCAAGTATTAGTTTCTTTACTCAGTTATTGTATGTTTTCTTTACGTTATTGCAGTTCTGCTAAGTAATTACATTTTTGCTAAGTTCTTATGCTTCTGCAAAGTTATTACAATTTTTTGCAAAGGTTTTACAACTTCTGCAACTTTTCAGCTTTTTCAGCTAGTTTCAGCTGACAGCTTCAGCTTTACAGCATCCACACTGCATTTTCGCAGGAAATGCAAATTTCTAGTTGTGTGGATGCTAGGCATCCACACTATTGAGTTCCTGTTTCTCTTTATTCTTTATACTTATTATTTTCTAGTTGCCACTTTTTCACTTTTTTCGCACTTAACTACTTTCACAATTTTTTCAGCGATTTTCACCGTTCAATTTAACTATTCTGCTATTTCTGCTAATTATGATCGCTATATCTTTTGGTGTTTATACTGTTATACTTTTTAAAATATTAACTTTTTTCCTTTAATTGTCCCATTGAAATGAATGGGAAACTTCTGCAATTCTGCTAAATTTTGCTTGTTTTGAAACTTAACTACTTTTTCCTACTTTCACGTTAGAACAACCATTCAAACTTTAAAATGTCTCACAAATATTGGGCTATTCAGGAATAAATTCAGCTTTTTCATATCTTTTACCGTTTTATTTTTTATGCTCTTTAAGTTTGAGTTGCAAAATTGTGATTTTTCAAAATACATGCGTTGTTATGGTTGCTATGCACTTGGCTTCCAGTGTGCCACTGTAGGTTTGCAGTCTTCTCTTCATGCCGAACAACTTCTTGCTACTGCTCAATTTTCACTCAACTTCCACCAAATTATACATCAAAACGTAGGTATTTTTGCTGGCTTTCGAAAATGTCACATCATGTTGTGAGATTTATAGAATTTTGGCAAATCTCCTCAGACCAACACAAAGTCTCAAAACTCTCCATAGAAAGTCAATGGAGAGCTTGTTCAAAATCACCGCTTGATTTCTGTAATGAGAGGCATATTCGAATCGTCATATCTCCTTAACGAAGCGAAGTTAAGACATGAGGCTTGTCCCAGTATATCTTCAGACACTCCTGACGCTCACAATTCAAGAATTTTTTCTCACCTATTACCGTTCTGAAATGAGTTAGACTTGTTTGAGGGTAGGAAATTCGTCTTCGCTCAGATTTCTTCAGATTTCAAACTCTGGAAATGAACACTTTTTTCTCTCGTCATATCTTTTTTGGATTTCACAGAGACCTGAAAATTTCCATGACTGTTCACCAAAGCCTGCTGTCTCTTACGGTGAAAGAATGATATCGATACTCCAAATAGATTTAGAGTTAGAAAGC
Organism: Oreochromis niloticus; assembly: GCF_001858045.2. Taxonomy (NCBI): domain Eukaryota; kingdom Metazoa; phylum Chordata; class Actinopteri; order Cichliformes; family Cichlidae; genus Oreochromis; species Oreochromis niloticus. The sequence goes on from NW_020328367.1 coordinate 7,698, forward strand.
GTTGTTTGAGGGCAAGTCAAGGCAGTTTTTGCTTTGCTCTACTCAGTTATGGTGCATTACAAGTCAAATATCTTAATAATTCATATTTTAATGATAAATTGTCAACACTTAAGATTCCCCCATCTCTTCTGAACAAAACGGTGTAAGAATGACCGTTCTAGCCCCTACGGTTAGGAAATTATGGCCATTTGTTTGAGAGGAATCCTCACTATGAGAAATAGACTGCAAAAATCCTGTCTCTCTGTTCTGAGTGTGTGAAAACGGCTGCACCTGTTTTGGCGGGAAAAAGTACACAGCCTCTCTGATTGGTGGATTCAAATTTAGCAGCTCCCAGGCTGCTTGATGACTAGCAAGTTGCTCTCTCTCCCTGTGTGTGTGTGTGTGTGTGTGTGTGTGTGTGTGTGTGTGTGTGTGTGTGACAGAGAGAGAGAAAGAGAGGGCGAGACAGAGTTTTTATGGGAGCATCTTATTGTATGATTTAAATTCAATATATTTAGACTGGTTGACTGAATTTGATCCTGTGTGTCTCTCTGTGCATGTGTGTTTCCCATATTTGTGATTGTGTGACTGTTACACTTTTTTTGCTGAGTTTTTTTTCATTTAACAAGTACATTTGAAGGACCCTTAGCATGTTCAGCATTTTTTCAGCTGTCCATTTTGCTTTTCCAATTTTTCTGTTTAAGTTATTACTATTGTGCTGAATCATACTATTTCTGCTATTTTATAAGATTTGTGCTAAATATAGTATTTCTGCCCAATATAGTATTTCTGATTAATTATAGTTTTTCTACCAAATCATATTACAGTATTTTTGCTTTTTATACCATTTTTATAGGATATTTATATTGCTTAATATAGTATTTCTGCTTTTTATAGGATTTGTGCTTAATATAGTATTTCTGCTTTTTATAGGATTTGTGCTTAATACAGTATTTCTGCTAAATGTAGTATTTATGCTTAATCACACTATTACTATATATTTCTGCCAGCTTCCCAGCCAGCCAATCATATCTGAGGTCTGCGTTTCTTCTCTCGTCATATCTCAGCGACGGATGTACAAAGAGCAATGAAAATCGCAGTCAAAGTACACCAAAGTCCGCTGATTCACCCAGTACAAGAATTATGCTTCTAGTCCACCTAGTTTTTGAGTTACATGACGTTTTGTAACTCCAAAAAACGGCGCTCTTTGCCTCTCACCGCGATCTAATTCTGACTGCTCATCACCCTGTTTCCCAAAGTTCACTGTCTTTCCCAGTGGCGCAGCTGGTAATGACACAGGCTGCAACCCAAAGGTCGTGGTTCAACTCCACCTTGGACAACATGTTTTTTGCCCTACAAATTAATACACTATCACAGACCACTAATTCATATTCATCATTTATTACAATTCTGAAAACTTTTACCAGCTTTTCTAATATGGACCTCACATTCTTCTTAACACTCCATGGCACAAATACTCTTCCCTTTAGGCTCTGTGAATGTGTGTGTGTATCAATATTTCTCCCATTTTAAAGTATTACTCCTCCATAATTGGATTTCTCTTAAATCAAAGTACTTTTACTACATCTTAGTACTTCTGCTCAATCATAGTATTTCTGAAATCATAGTATTTTTGCCAAATCATGGTTTTTGTGCCAATCATCAGAATCATGTTTATTGGCCAAGTATATGTGCATACAAATACAAGGAATTTGGTTCCGGTAGATGGTGGCTCTCGAGCACAGCAATGTAAATCTCTCTCTCACCACACACACACACACACACACACACACACACGTATCTATATATACATTACACATGCATACACATACATACACAAAGCTGTGTAAACCAACTATAAATAACTAATCTAAACGTATATACATAAAATACAGAAATGAAATGAGGTGGAATGAATACTACAGAATGTACATAAGGTGCAGTTGCAGTCTGGCAGTGGGAGCAGTGTGACAGTTCAACTGTTTAGAAGGGAGATGGCGAGGGGAAAGAAACTGTTCCTGTGTCGGGTGGTCCTGTCTGCAGGCTTCTGTACCGTCTGCCAGAGGGCAGCAGATCAAAAAGTCTGTGTCCAGGGTGTGAGGGGTCTGTGATGATTTTCCCTGCCCGTTTCCTGGTTCTTGAGAGGTACAGATCCTGGATGGAGGGCAGGGGGGCGCCGATGATCCTTTCTGCTGCCCGTACAGTCCGCTGCAGTCTGCACCTGTCCTGTTTAGTGGCTGCACCATACCAGACTGTGATGGAGGAGCACAGGACAGACTCAATGACTGCAGTGTAGAACTGGATCAGCAGCTCCTGTGGAAGACTGTACTTCCCCAGTTGTCTCAGGAAGTACATCCTCTGCTGGGTCTTTTTGAGGATGGAGTTGATGTTGGTCTCCCACTTCAGGTCCTGGGAGATGGTGGTACCCAGCAACTTGAAGATCTCCACAGTCGACACAGGGCTGTCTGATATGATGAGGGGGGCAGAGTTGAGGGATGTCTCCTGAAGTCCACTGTCATCTCTACAGTTTTAAGAGTGTTCAGCTCCAGATTGTGCTGACTGCACCAGAGTACCAGCCGCTCAACTCATCATAACATTTGTGTTATGTTATAGTATTACTACTAAGTGGAGGAATTTCTAAAATGTTACAGTTTATGTGCTGATTACAGTATTTCTGTATAATAGAATTTTGGCAAATCTCCTCACACCAACACAAAGTCTGAAAACTGCATAGAAAGTCAATGGAGAACTTGTTCAAAATCACCGCTGGATTTCTCTAATGAGAGGCATTTTCAAATCGTCATATCTCCTTAACGCAGCAAAGTTAAGACATGAGGCTTGTGCCAATATATTTTCAGACACTCCTGACGCTCACAATTCAAGAATTTCTTTCTCACCTATTACCATTTGGTCATGAATTGGGTTTGTTTGAGGGTAGGAAATTCATCCCTCGCTCAGATTTCTTCAGATTTCAAACTCTGGAAATGAGGCACTTTTTCTCTCGTCATATCTTTTTGATGGATTTCCACACAGACCGAAAATTTCCATGACTGTTCACCAAAGCCTGCAGTCTCTTACGGTGAAAGAATGATATCGATACTCCAAATAGATTTAGAGTTAGAAAGCATTGTTGGGCAAGTCAAGGCAGTTTTCGCTTTGCCTCTAACTCAGTTATGGTGCATTAGAAGTCAAATGTCTTCAATAATTCATATTTTAATGATAAATTGTCAACACTTAGATTCCCCCCATCTCTTCTGAACAAAACGGTGTGAGAATGACTGTTCTAGCCCTACGGTTAGGAATTAGCCATTTGTTTGAGGGGAGTCCTGACTATGAAAAATAGACAGCACAATCCTTCTCTGTGCTGCATGTGTGTAAAAAGAGGTGCACCTGTTTGGCGGGAAAAACTACACAGCCTGTCTGATTGGTGGATTCAAATTTAGCAGCTCCCATGCTTGACTGACCTAGGAAACTTGCTTGCTCTCCCTGTGTGTGTGTGTGTGTGTGTGTGTGTGTGTTGTGTGTGTGTGTGTGTGTGTGTGTGTGTGTGACAGAGAGAGAGAGAAAGGAGGGCGAGAGAGTTTTTATGGGAGCATCTTATTGTATGATTCAAATTCAATATATTTAGACTGGTTGACTGAATTGATCCTGTGTGTGTCTCTCTGTGCTTGTGTGTTTCCATATGTGTCCATATTTGTGATTGCGTGACTGTTATACTTTTTTTGCTGATTTTTTTTTTCATTTAACAATCACATTTGAGGGACCCTTAGCATGTTCAGCATTTTTTTCAGCTGTTCATTTGCTTTTCCAATTTTTCTATGTAAGTTATTGCTATTGTGCTAAGTC
>NW_020328368.1:0-11464 GCF_001858045.2 Oreochromis niloticus
TTTTTGGCCTTAACTACTTTAACAATTTTCAGCCGATTTTCACCGTTCAAATTTAAACTATTCTGCTATTTTGCTAATTCGGCTATATCTTTTGGTATTTTATACTGTTACTTTTTAAAATATTAAGCTTTTTCCTTTAATTTGTCCCATTGAAATGAATGGGAAACTTCCGCAATTCTGCTAAACTTGCTTGTTTTGAAACTTAACTACTTTTCCTACTTTCACGTAGAACAACCATTCAAACTTTAAATGTTCTCAAATTATTGGGCTATTCAGGAATAAATCAGCTTTTTCAAATCTTTTACCGTTTTACTTTTATGCCTCTTAAAGTTTTGAGTTGCAAAATTGTGATTTTTCAAAAATACATGCGTTGTTATGGTTGCTATGCACTTGGCTTCCAGTGTGCCACTGAGGTTTGCAGTCTTCTCTTCATGTCGAACAACTTCTTGCTACTTGCTCAATTTTCACTCAACTTCCACAAATTATACATCAAAACGTAGGTATTTTTGCTGGCTTTCAGAAAATGTCACCATCATTGTTGTGAGATTATAGAATTTTGGCAAATCTCCTCAGACAACACAAAGTCTGAAAATCCCCATAGAAAGTCAATGGAGAGTTTGTTCAAAATCACCGCTTGATTTCTGTAATGAGAGGCATATTCGAATCGTCATATCTCCTTAACGAAGCGAAGTTAAACATGAGGCTTGTCCCAGTATATCTTCAGACACTCCTGACGCTCACAATTCAAGAATTTTTTCTCACCTATTACCGTTCTGAATGAGTACTTGTTTGAGGTAGGAAATTCGTCCTTCGCTCAGATTTCTTCAGATTTCAAACTCTGGAAATGAACCACTTTTTTCTCTCGTCATATCTTTTTGATATCACAGAGACCTGAAAATTTCCATGATTGTTCACCAAAGCCTGCTGTCTCTTACGGTGAAAAAATGATATTGATACTCCAAATAGATTTAGAGTTAGAAAGCGTTGTTTGAGGGCAAGTCAAGGCAGTTTTTGCTTTGCTCTACTCAGTTATGGTGCATTAGAAGTCAAATCTTTAATAATTCATATTTTAATGATAATTGTCAACACTTTAAGATTCCCCCATCTCTTCTGAACAAACGGTGTAAGAATGACCGTTCTAGCCCCTACGGTTAGGAAATTATGGCCATTTGTTTGAGAGGAATCCTCATATGAGAAATACTGCAGAAATCCTGTCTCTGTGCTCTGTGTGTGTAAAACGGCTGCACCTGTTTTGGCGGGAAAAAGTGCACAGGCTCTCTGATTGGTGGATTCAAATTCAGCAGCTCCCAGGCTGCTTGACTGAGCTAGAAACTTACTTCTCTCTCCCTGTGTGTGTGTGTGTGTGTGTGTGTGTGTGTGTGTGTGTGTGACAGAGAGAGAGAAAGAGAGGGCGAGACAGAGTTTTTATGGGAGCATCTTATTGTATGATTTAAATTCAATATATTTAGACTGGTTGACTGAATTTGATCCTGTGTGTGTCTCTCTGTGCATGTGTGTTTCCATATGTTTCCATATTTGTGATTGTGTGACTGTTACACTTTTTTTGCTGAGTTTTTTTTTCATTTAACAAGTACATTTGAAGGACCCTTAGCATGTTCAGCATTTTTCAGCTGTCCATTTTGCTTTTCCAGTTTTTCTGTTTAAGTTATTACTATTGTGCTGAATCATACTATTTCTGCTATTTTATAAGATTTGTGCTAAATATAGTATTTCTGATTAATTATAGTTTTTCTACCAAATCATATTACAGTATTTTTGCTTTTTATACCATTTTTATAGATTTTTATATTGCTTAATATAGTATTTCTGCTTTTTATAGGATTTGTGCTTAATATAGTATTTCTGCTTTTTAGGATTTGTGCTTAATACAGTATTTCTGCTAAATGTAGTATTTATGCTTAATCACACTATTACTATATATTTCTGCCAGCTTCCCAGCCAGCCAATCATATCTGAGGTCTGCAGTTTCTTCTCTCGTCATATCTCAGCGACGGATGTACAAAGAGTAATGAAATCGCAGTCAAAGTACACCAAAGTCCGCTGATTCACCCAGTACAAGAATTATGCTCCTAGTCCACCTAGTTTTGGAGTTACACGACGTTTTGTAACTCCAAAAAACGGCGCTCTTTGCCTCACACCGCGATCTAATTCTGACTGCTCATCACCCTGTTTCCCAAGTGCTCACTGTCTTTCCCAGTGGCGCAGCTGGTAATGACACAGGTCTGCAACCAAAGGTCGTGGGTTCAACTCCACCTTGGACAACATGTTTTTTGCCCTACAAATTAATACACTATCACAGACCACTAATTCATATTCATCATTTATTACAATTCTGAAAACTTTTTACCAGCTTTTCTAATATGGACCTCAGATTCTTCTTAACACTCCATGGCACAAATACTCTTCCCTTTAGGCTCTGTGAATGTGTGTGTGTATCAATATTTCTCCCATTTTAAAGTATTACTCCTCCATAATTGGATTTCTCTTAAATCAAAGTACTTTTACTACATCTTAGTACTTCTGCTCAATCATAGTATTTCTGCTAAATCATGGTTTTTGTGCCAAGTCATCAGAATCATGTTTATTGGCCAAGTATATGTGCATACAAATACAAGGAATTTGGTTCCGGTAGATGGTGGCTCTCGAGCACAGCAATGTAAATCTCACACACACACACACACACACACGCACACACACGCACCCACACACACACGTATCTATATATACATTACACATGCATACACATACATACACAAAGCTGTGTAAACCAACTATAAATAACTAATCTAAACGTATATACATAAAATACAGAAATGAAATGAGGTGGAATGAATACTACAGAATGTACATAAGGTGCAGTTGCAGTCTGGCAGTGGGAGCAGTGTGACAGTTCAACTGTTTAGAAGGGAGATGGTGAGGGGAAAGAAACTGTTCCTGTGTCGGGTGGTCCTGGTCTGCAGGCTTCTGTACCGTCTGCCAGAGGGCAGCAGATCAAAAAGTCTGTGTCCAGGGTGTGAGGGGTCTGTGATGATTTTCCCTGCCCGTTTCCTGGTTCTTGAGAGGTACAGATCCTGGATGGAGGGCAGGGGGCGCCGATGATCCTTTCTGCTGCCCGTACAGTCCGCTGCAGTCTGCACCTGTCCTGTTTAGTGGCTGCACCATACCAGACTGTGATGGAGGAGCACAGGACAGACTCAATGACTGCAGTGTAGAACTGGATCAGCAGCTCCTGTGGAAGACTGTACTTCCCCAGTTGTCTCAGGAAGTACATCCTCTGCTGGGTCTTTTTGAGGATGGAGTTGATGTTGGTCTCCCACTTCAGGTCCTGGGAGATGGTGGTACCCAGCAACTTGAAGATCTCCACAGTCGACACAGGGCTGTCTGATATGATGAGGGGGGCAGAGTTGAGGGATGTCTCCTGAAGTCCACTGTCATCTCTACAGTTTTAAGAGTGTTCAGCTCCAGATTGTGCTGACTGCACCAGAGTACCAGCCGCTCAACTCATCATAACATTTGTGTTATGTTATAGTATTACTACTAAGTGGAGGAATTTCTGTCATGTTACAGTATATGTGCTGATTACAGTATTTCTGCAAATATAGTATTTCTGATTAATTATAGTTTTTCTACCAAATCATATTACAGTATTTTTGCTTTTTATACCATTTTTATAGGATTTTTATATTGCTTAATATAGTATTTCTGCTTTTTATAGGATTTGTGCTTAATATAGTATTTCTGCTTTTTATAGGATTTGTGCTTAATACAGTATTTCTGCTAAATGTAGTATTTATGCTTAATCACACTATTACTATATATTTCTGCCAGCTTCCCAGCCAGCCAATCATATCTGAGGTCTGCCGTTTCTTCTCTCGTCATATCTCAGCGACGGATGTACAAAGAGTAATGAAAATCGCAGTCAAAGTACACCAAAGTCCGCTGATTCACCCAGTACAAGAATTATGCTTCTAGTCCACCTAGTTTTGGAGTTACACGACGTTTTGTAACTCCAAAAAACGGCGCTCTTTGCCTCACACCGCGATCTAATTCTGACTGCTCATCACCCCGTTTCCCAAGAGCTCACTGTCTTTCCCAGTGGCGCAGCTGGTAAGGAAATTATAGCCATTTGTTTGAGAGGAGTCCTCACTATGAAAAATAGACTACAAATCCTGTCTCTGTGCTGCGTGTGTAAAAACAGGTGCACCTGTTTTGGCGGGAAAAAGTACATAGCCTTTCTGATTGGTGGATTCAAATTAAGCAGCTCCAGGCTTTTTGACCCACCTAGAAACATACAGGAAACACTGTACAGCCCCTGTTTGTTCACTTGCTTCTGCTGCTGCTGCGTGTGTGTGTGTGTGTGTGTGTGTGTCTGTATGACAGAGAGAGAGAGAGAGAGAGCCTTTTTATGGGTGTATCTTATTGTGTGATTTAAAATCAATATATTTACACTGGTTGATTGAATTGGATCCTGTGTGTGTCTCTGTGCATGTGTGTTTCCATATATGGGGGCGATCGTGGCTCAAAAGTTGGGAGTTCGCCTTGTAATCGGAAGGTTACCGGTTCGAGGCCCGGCTCGGACAGTCTCGGTCGTTGTGTCTTTGGGCAAGACACTTCACTCGTTGTCTACTGGTGGTGGTCAGAGGGCCCGGTGGCGCCAGTGTCCAGCAGCCTCGCCTCTGTCAGTGCGCCCCAGGGTGGCTGTGGCTACAACGTAGCTTGCCATCACCAGTGTGTGAATGGGTGAATGACTGGATATGTAAAGAGCTTTGGGGTCCTTAGGGACCATAAAAGCGCTATATAAATACAGGCCATTTACCATGTCCATATTTGTAATTGTGCAAGTTATTACTATTATGCTAAATTACAGTATTTCTGCTACTTTTCGGTGTTTTGTGCTAAATACAGTATTTCTGCTAAATCTTAGTATTATTGCTTAATCATATTATTTGAGCAAAATCATAGTATTTGAGCATATTCTTTCTATTTGTGCCATAGCATAATATATTTGCTGAATTACAGCATTTCTGCTATGTTGTAGTATTTGTCCTAAATCACAGTATTTGTGCAATGTTTAGGTATTTTTGTTTAAATAAAGTATCTATGTAATCTTGTACCATGTTTGCTAAAATCCTGTATTTCTGAAAAGTTATCTTGTTTCTGCTAAGTTACAATATTTATTCTAATTTCTGCTGCTAAGTTCTGCTATGTTATTGTATTTCTGCCAAGTATTATGTTTTTTTACGTTATTGCAGTTCTGCTAAGTAATTACATTTTGCTAAGTTCTTATGCTTCTGCAAAGTTATTACAATTTTTTGCAAAGGTTTTACAACTTCTGCAACTTTTCAGCTTTTTCAGCTAGTTTCAGCTGACAGCTTCAGCTTTACAGCATCCACACTGCATTTTCGCAGGAAATGCAAATTTTTCTAGTTTGTGGATGCTAAGCATCCACACTATTGAGTTCCTTTCTTCCGTACTTTTTCGCCGTATCTACTTCCACAATTTTCAGCCGATTTTCACCGTTCAAATTTTAAACTATTCTGCTATTTCTGCTAATGATGGCTATGTCTTTTGGTATTTTATACTATTATACTTTTAAAATATTAAGCTTAATTTGTCCCATTGAAATGAATGGGAAACTTCTGCAATTCTGCTAAATTGCTTGTTTTTGAAACTTAACTACTTTTTCCTACTTTCACGTAGAACAACCATTCAAACTTTAAAATGTTCAAAATTATTGGGCTATTCAGGAATAAATCAGCTTTTTCAATCTTTACCGTTTTACTTTATGCCTCTTAAAGTTTTGAGTTGCAAATTGTGATTTTTCACAAAATACATGCGTTGTTATGGTTGCTATGCACTTGGCTTCCAGTGTGCCACTGAAGGTTTGCAGTCTTCTCTTCATGTCCGAACAACTTCTTGCTACTTGCTCAATTTTCACTCAACTTCCACAAATTATACATCAAAACGTAGGTATTTTTGCTGGCTTTCAGAAAATGTCACCATCATTGTTGTGGATTTATAGAATTTTGGCAAATCTCCTCAGACAACACAAAGTCTCAAAACTCTCCATAGAAAGTCAATGGAGAGTTGTTCAAAATCACCGCTTGATTTCTGTAATGAGAGGCATATTCGAATCGTCATATCTCCTTAACGAAGCGAAGTTAAACATGAGGCTTGTCCCAGTATATCTTCAGACACTCCTGACGCTCACAATTCAAGAATTTTTTCTCACCTATTACCGTTCTGAAATGAGTTAGACTTGTTTGAGGGTAGGAAATTCGTCCTTCGCTCAGATTTCTTCAGATTTCAAACTCTGGAAATGAACACTTTTTTCTCTCGTCATATCTTTTTAATGGATTTCCACAGAGACCTGAAAATTTCCATGATGTTCACCAAAGCCTGCTGTCTCTTACGGTGAAAGAATGATATCGATACTCCAAATAGATTTAGAGTTAGAAAGCGTTGTTTGAGGGCAAGTCAAGGCAGTTTTTGCTTTGCTCTACTCAGTTATGGTGCATTAGAAGTCAAATATCTTCAATAATTCATATTTTAATGATAAATTGTCAACACTTTAAGATTCCCCATCTCTTCTGAACAAAACGGTGTAAGAATGACCGTTCTAGCCCTACGGTTAGGAAATTATGGCCATTTGTTTGAGAGGAATCCTCACTATGAGAAATAGACTGCAAAATCCTGTCTCTCTGTCTGTGTGTGTAAAAACGGTGCACCTGTTTTGGCGGGAAAAAGTACACAGCCTCTCTGATTGGTGGATTCAAATTTAGCAGCTCCCAGGCTGCTTGACTGACTAGAAATTGCTCTCTCTCCCGTGTGTGTGTGTGTGTGTGTGTGTGGTGTGTGTGTGTGTGTGTGTGACAGAGAGAGAGAAAGAGAGGGCGAGACAGAGTTTTTATGGAGCATCTTATTGTATGATTTAAATTCAATATATTTAGACTGGTTGACTGAATTTGATCCTGTGTGTCTCTCTGTGCATGTGTGTTTCCATATTTGTGATTGTGTGACTGTTACACTTTTTTTGCTGAGTTTTTTTTTCATTTAACAAGTACATTTGAAGGACCCTTAGCATGTTCAGCATTTTTTCAGCTGTCCATTTTGCTTTTCCAATTTTTCTGTTTAAGTTATTACTATTGTGCTGAATCATACTATTTCTGCTATTTTATAAGATTTGTGCTAAATATAGTATTTCTGCCAATATAGTATTTCTGATTAATTATAGTTTTTCTACCAAATCATATTACAGTATTTTTGCTTTTTATACCATTTTTATAGGATATTTATATTGCTTAATATAGTATTTCTGCTTTTTATAGGATTTGTGCTTAATATAGTATTTCTGCTTTTTATAGGATTTGTGCTTAATACAGTATTTCTGCTAAATGTAGTATTTATGCTTAATCACACTATTACTATATATTTCTGCCAGCTTCCCAGCCAGCCAATCATATCTGAGGTCTGCCGTTTCTTCTCTCGTCATATCTCAGCGACGGATGTACAAAGAGCAATGAAAATCGCAGTCAAAGTACACCAAAGTCGCTGATTCACCCAGTACAAGAATTATGCTTCTAGTCCACCTAGTTTTTGAGTTACATGACGTTTTGTAACTCCAAAAAAGGCGCTCTTTGCTCTCACCACGATCTAATTCTGACTGCTCATCACCCTGTTTCCCAAAGTTCACTGTCTTTCCCAGTGGCGCAGCTGGTAATGACACAGGCTGCAACCCAAAGGTCGTGGGTTCAACTCCACCTTGGAACAACATGTTTTTTGCCCTACAAATTAATACACTATCACAGACCACTAATTCATATTCATCATTTATTACAATTCTGAAAACTTTTACCAGCTTTTCTAATATGGACCTCACATTCTTCTTAACACTCATGGCACAAATACTCTTCCCTTTAGGCTCTGTGAATGTGTGTGTGTATCAATATTTCTCCCATTTTAAAGTATTACTCCTCCATAATTGGATTTCTCTAAATCAAAGTACTTTTACTACATCTTAGTACTTCTGCTCAATCATAGTATTTCTGCAAATCAAGTATTTTTGCCAAATCATGGTTTTTGTGCCAAATCATCAGAATCATGTTTATTGGCCAAGTATATGTGCATACAAATACAAGGAATTTGGTTCCGGTAGATGGTGGCTCTCGAGCACAGCAATGTAAATCTCACACACACACACACACACACACACACACACACACGTATCTATATATACATTACACATGCATACACATACATACACAAAGCTGTGTAAACCAACTATAAATAACTAATCTAAACGTATATACATAAAATACAGAAATGAAATGAGGTGGAATGAATACTACAGAATGTACATAAGGTGCAGTTGCAGTCTGGCAGTGGGAGCAGTGTGACAGTTCAACTGTTTAGAAGGGAGATGGCGAGGGAAAGAAACTGTTCCTGTGTCGGGTGGTCCTGCTCTGCAGGCTTCTGTACGTGTGCCAGAGGGCAGCAGATCAAAAAGTCTGTGTCCAGGGTGTGAGGGGTCTGTGATGATTTTCCCTGCCCGTTTCCTGGTTCTTGAGAGGTACAGATCCTGGATGGAGGGCAGGGGGGCGCCGATGATCCTTTCTGCTGCCCGTACAGTCCGCTGCAGTCTGCACCTGTCCTGTTTAGTGGCTGCACCATACCAGACTGTGATGGAGGAGCACAGGACAGACTCAATGACTGCAGTGTAGAACTGGATCAGCAGCTCCTGTGGAAGACTGTACTTCCCCAGTTGTCTCAGGAAGTACATCCTCTGCTGGGTCTTTTTGAGGATGGAGTTGATGTTGGTCTCCCACTTCAGGTCCTGGGAGATGGTGGTACCCAGCAACTTGAAGATCTCCACAGTCGACACAGGGCTGTCTGATATGATGAGGGGGGCAGAGTTGAGGGATTCTCCTGAAGTCCACTGTCATCTCTACAGTTTTAAGAGTGTTCAGCTCCAGATTGTGCTGACTGCACCAGAGTACCAGCCGCTCAACTCATCATAACATTTGTGTTATGTTATAGTATTACTACTAAGTGGAGGAATTTCTAAAATGTTACAGTATATTGTGCTGATTACAGTATTTCTGTATAATAGAATTTTGGCAAATCTCCTCACACCAACACAAAGTCTGAAAACTGCATAGAAAGTCAATGGAGAGCTTGTTCAAATCACCGCTGGATTTCTCTAATGAGAGGCATTTTCAAATCGTCATATCTCAAACGCAGCAAAGTTAAGACATGAGGCTTGTGCCAATATATTTTCAGACACTCCTGACGCTCACAATTCAAGAATTTCTTTCTCACCTATTACCATTTGGCATGAATTGGGTTTGTTTGAGGGTAGGAAATTCATCCCTCGCTCAGATTTCTTCAGATTTCAAACTCTGGAAATGAGGCACTTTTTCTCTCGTCATATCTTTTTGATGGATTTCCAACACCTGAAAATTTCCATGACTGTTCACCAAAGCCTGCTGTCTCTTACGGTGAAAGAATGATATCGATACTCCAAATAGATTTAGAGTTAGAAAGCATTGTTGAGGCAAGTCAAGGCAGTTTTCGCTTTGCCTCTACTCAGTTATGGTGCATTAGAAGTCAAATTCTTCAATAATTCATATTTTAATGATAAATTGTCAACACTTTAAGATTCCCCCATCTCTTCTGAACAAAACGGTGTAAGAATGACTGTTCTAGCCCCTACGGTAGGAATTATAGCCATTTGTTTGAGGGGAGTCCTCACTAGAAAAATAGACAGCAAAAATCCTGTCTCTGCTGCATGTGTGTAAAAGAGGTGCACCTGTTTTGGCGGGAAAAAGTACACAGCCTTCTGATGGTGGATTCAAATTTAGCAGCTCCCAGCTGCTTGACTGACCTAGAAACTGCTTGCTCTCCCTGTGTGTGTGTGTTGTGTGTGTGTGTGTGTGTGTGTGTGTGGTGTGTGTGTGTGTGTGTGACAGAGAGAGAGAGAAAGGAGGGCGAGAGAGTTTTTATGGGAGCATCTTATTGTATGATTTAAATTCAATATATTTAGACTGGTTGACTGAATTTGATCCTGTGTGTGTCTCTCTGTGCTTGTGTGTTTCCATATGTGTCCATATTTGTGATTGTGTGACTGTTATACTTTTTTTTGCTGATTTTTTTTTTAAACAATTACATTTGAGGGACCTTAGCATGTTCAGCATTTTTTCAGCTGTTCATTTTGCTTTTCCAATTTTTCTATGTAAGTTATTACTATTGTGCTAAGTCATAGCTTTGTGCTAATCATACTATTTCAGCCATTTATAGTATTTGTGCTAAAACATAATATTTCTACTAAACGCAGTATTTCTGGGTAATCATAGTATTTCTAGTATTCCTGCCAGCTCCTCAGGAGCCAATCCTCTGTGAGTACTGTAATTTCAAATTGACATATCAAGTCATGCATGACTTCCCAACCAGCCATCACATCTGACGGCTGAGACATTCAAATTTCCATATTGGGGCTTTCATGGGTTGTAAGTCAACCACTCATCCATGTCATGTATCTCTACAAATTCATATTTTTACTTTAAACACACAACACTTGACATCCCCCCATCTCTTCTGAACAAAACAGTGTAAATGACGTTCTAGACCCTACGGTTAGGAATTATTAGCCATTTGTTTGAGAGGAGTCCTCACTATGAAAATAGACTGCACAAATCCTGTCTCTGTGCTGCGTGTGTAAAACAGGTGCACCTGTTTTGGCGGGAAAAAGTACATAGCTTTCTGATTGGTGGATTAAAATTAAGCAGCTCCAGGCTTTTTGACCTACCTAGAAACATACAGAAACACTGTATGTACAGCCCCTATTTGTTCACTTGCTGCTCTGCTGCTGTGTGTGTGTGTGTGTGTGTGTGTGTGTGTGTGTGTGTGTGTGTGTGTGTGTGTGTGACAGAGAGAGAGAGAGAGAGAGAGAGAGAGAGAGAGAGAGCCTTTTAGGGTGTATCTTATTGTGTGCTACTGGTGGTGGTCAGAGGGCCGGTGGCGCCAGTGTCCAGCAGCCTCACCTCTGTCAGTGCGCCCCAGGGTGGCTGTGGCTACACGTAGTTTGCCATCACCAGTGTGTGAATGGTGAATGACTGGATATGTAAAGCACTTTGGGGTCTTAGGGACCATAAAAGCGCTATATAAATACAGGCCATTTACCATGTCCATATTTGTAATTGTAAGTTATTACTATTATGCTAAATTATAGTATTCTGCTACTTTTCGTATTTGTGCTAAATACAGTATTTCTGCTAAATCTTAGTGTTATTGCTTAATTAATTATTTGAGCAAAATCATAGTATTTGAGCATATTCTTTCTATTTGTGCCATAGCATAGTATATTTGCTGAATTACAGCATTTCTGCTATGTTGTAGTATTTGTCCTAAATCACAGTATTTGTGCAATGTTTAGGTATTTTTGTTT
>NW_020328369.1:0-21821 GCF_001858045.2 Oreochromis niloticus
GATTTGTGCTTAATATAGTATTTCTGCTTTTATAGATTTGTGCTTAATACAGTATTTCTGCTAAATGTAGTATTTATGCTTAATCACACTATTACTATATATTTCTGCCAGCTTCCCAGCCAGCCAATCATATCTGAGGTCTGCCAGTTTTCTTCTCGTCATATCTCAGCGACGCGATGTACAAAGAGTAATGAAAATCGCAGTCAAAGTACACCAAAGTCCGCTGATTCACCCAGTACAAGAATTATGCTCCTAGTCCACCTAGTTTTGGAGTTACACGACGTTTGTAACTCCAAAAAACGGCGCTCTTTGCCCTCACCACGATCTAATTCTGACTGCTCATCACCCTGTTTCCAAGTAGCTCACTGTCTTTCCCAGTGGCGCAGCTGGTAATGACACAGTCTGCAACCAAAGGTCGTGGGTTCAACTCCACCTTGGACAACATGTTTTTTGCCCTACAAATTAATACACTATCACAGACCACTAATTCATATTCATCATTTATTACAATTCTGAAAACTTTTTACCAGCTTTTCTAATATGGACTCAGATTCTTCTTAACACTCCATGGCACAAATACTCTTCCCTTTAGGCTCTGTGAATGTGTGTGTGTATCAATATTTCTCCATTTTAAAGTATTACTCCTCCATAATTGGATTTCTCTTAAATCAAAGTACTTTTACTAATCTTAGTACTTCTGCTCAATCATAGTATTTCTGCTAAATCATGGTTTTTGTGCCAAGTCATCAGAATCATGTTTATTGGCCAAGTATATGTGCATACAAATACAAGGAATTTGGTTCCGGTAGATGGTGGCTCTCGAGCACAGCAATGTAATCTCACACACACACACACACACACACACACACACACACACACACACACACACACACACGCACACACACACACACACGTATCTATATATACATTACACATGCATACACATACATACACAAGCTGTGTAAACCAACTATAAATAACTAATCTAAACGTATATACATAAAATACAGAAATGAAATGAGGTGGAATGAATACTACAGAATGTACATAAGGTGCAGTTGCAGTCTGGCAGTGGAGCAGTGTGACAGTTCAACTGTTTAGAAGGGAGATGGTGAGGGGAAAGAAACTGTTCCTGTCGGGTGGTCCTGGTCTGCAGGCTTCTGTACCGTCTGCCAGAGGGCAGCAGATCAAAAAGTCTGTGTCCAGGGTGTGAGGGGTCTGTGATGATTTTCCCTGCCCGTTTCCTGGTTCTTGAGAGGTACAGATCCTGGATGGAGGGCAGGGGGCGCCGATGATCCTTCTGCTGCCCGTACAGTCCGCTGCAGTCTGCACCTGTCCTGTTTAGTGGCTGCACCATACCAGACTGTGATGGAGGAGCACAGGACAGACTCAATGACTGCAGTGTAGAACTGGATCAGCAGCTCCTGTGGAAGACGTACTTCCCAGTTGTCTCAGGAAGTACATCCTCTGCTGGGTCTTTTTGAGGATGGAGTTGATGTTGGTCTCCCACTTCAGGTCCTGGGAGATGTGTACCCACAACTTGAAGATCTCCACAGTCGACACAGGCTGTCTGATATGATGAGGGGGGCAGAGTTAGGAGTCTCTGAAGTCCACTGTCATCTCTACAGTTTAAGAGTGTTCAGCTCCAGATTGTGCTGACTGCACCAGAGTACCAGCCGCTCAACTCATCATAACATTGTGTTATGTTATAGTATTACTACTAAGTGGAGAATTTCTTCATGTTACAGTATATGTGCTGATACAGTATTTCTCCAATATAGTTTTCTGATTAATTATAGTTTTCTACAAATCATATTACGTATTTTTGCTTTTATACCATTTTTATAGGATTTTTATATTGCTTAATATAGTATTTCTGCTTTTTATAGGATTTGTGCTTAATATAGTATTTCTGCTTTTTATAGGATTTGTGCTTAATACAGTATTTCTGCTAAATGTAGTATTTATGCTTAATCACACTATTACTATATATTTCTGCCAGCTTCCCAGCCAGCCAATCATATCTGAGGTCTGCCGTTTCTTCTTCGTCATATCTCAGCGACGGATGTACAAAGAGTAATGAAAATCGCAGTCAAAGTACACCAAAGTCGCTGATTCACCCAGTACAAGAATTATGCTCCTAGTCACCTAGTTTTGGAGTTACACGACGTTTTTGTAACTCCAAAAAACGGCGCTCTTTGCCTCTCACCGCGATCTAATTCTGACTGCTCATCACCCTGTTTCCCAAGAGCTCACTGTCTTTCCCAGTGGCGCAGCTGGTAAGGAATTATAGCCATTTGTTTGAGAGGAGTCCTCACTATGAAATTAGATGCACAAATCCTGTCTTGTGCTGCGTGTGTAAAAACAGGTGCACCTGTTTGGCGGGAAAAAGTACATAGCCTTTCTGATTGGTGGATTCAAATTAAGCAGCTCCAGGCTTTTTGACCCACCTAGAAACATACAGGAAACACGTATGTACAGCCCTGTGTTCACTTGCTTCTGCTGGCTGCTGTGTGTGTGTGTGTGTGTGTGTGTGGTGTGTCTGTATGACAGAGAGAGAGAGAGAGAGCGCCTTTTTATGGGTGTATCTTATTGTGTGATTTAAATCAATATATTTACACTGGTTGATTGAATTGGATCCTGTGTGTGTCTCTGTGCATGTGTGTTTCCATATATGGGGGCGATCGTGGCTCAAAAGTTGGGAGTTCGCCTTGTAATCGGAAGGTTACCGGTTTGAGGCCCGGCTCGGACAGTCTCGGTCGTTGTGTCTTTGGGCAAGACACTTCACTCGTTGTCTACTGGTGGTGGTCAGAGGGCCGGTGGCGCCAGTGTCCAGCAGCCTCGCCTCTGTCAGTGCGCCCCAGGGTGGCTGTGGCTACAACGTAGCTTGCCATCACCAGTGTGTGAATGGGTGAATGACTGGATATGTAAAGAGCTTTGGGGTCCTTAGGACCATAAAAGCGCTATATAAATACAGCCATTTACCATGTCCATATTGTAATTGTGCAAGATATTACTATTATGCTAAATTACAGTATTTCTGCTACTTTTCGGTGTTTGTGCTAAATACAGTATTTCTGCTAAATCTTAGTATTATTGCTTAATCATATTATTTGAGCAAAATCATAGTATTGAGCATATTCTTTCTATTTGTGCCATAGCATAATATATTTGCTGAATTACAGCATTTCTGCTATGTTGTAGTATTTGTCCTAAATCACAGTATTTGTGCAATGTTTAGGTATTTTTGTTTAAATAAAGTATCTATGTAATCTTGTACCATGTTTGCTAAAATCCTGTATTTCTGAAAAGTTATCTTGTTCTGCTAAGTTACAATATTTATTCTATTTCTGCTGCTAAGTTCTGCTATGTTATTGTATTTCTGCCAAGTATTATGTCTTCTTTACGTTATTGCAGTTCTGCTAAGTAATTACATTTTTGCTAAGTTCTTATGCTTCTGCAAAGTTATTAAAATTTTTTGCAAAGGTTTTACAACTTCTGCAACTTTTCAGCTTTTTCAGCTAGTTTCAGCTGACAGCTTCAGCTTTACAGCATCCACACTGCATTTTCGCAGGAAATGCAAATTTTTCTAGTTATTCTAGTTGCCACTTTTTGTACGTTTTTTGGCACTTAACTACTTTAACAATTTCAGCCGATTTCACCGTTCAAATTTTAAACTATTCTGCTATTTCTGCTAATGATGGCTATGACTTTGGTATTTTATGCTATTATACTTTTTAAAATATTAAGCTTTTTCCTTTAATTTGTCCCATTGAAATGAATGGGAAACTTCCACAATTCTGCTAAAACTTGCTTATTTTGAAACTTAACTACATTCTCATACTTTCGCCTAGAACAACCATTCAAATTTTAAAATGTTCACAAATTATTGGGCTATTCATGAATGATTCAGCTTTTTCATATCTGTTACCGTTTCATCTTATCCCTCTTTAAGTTTGAGTTTCATTTTTGTGATTTTTCACAAAATACATGCGTTGTATGGTTGCTATGCACTTGGCTTCCAGTGTGCCACTGTAGGTTTCGCAGTCTTCTCTTCATGTCCGAACAACTTCTTGCTACTTGCTCAATTTTCACTCAACTTCCACAAATTATACATCAAAACGTAGGTATTTTTGCTGGCTTTCAGAAAATGTCACCATCATTGTTGTGAGATTTATAGAATTTGGCAAATCTCCTCAGACCAACACAAAGTCGGAAAACTCTCCATAGAAAGTCAATGGAGAGTTTGTTCAAAATCATCGCTTGATTTCTGTAATGACAGGCATATTCGAATCGTCATATCTCCTTAACGAAGCGAAGTTAAAACATGAGGCTTGTCCCCGTATATCTTCAGACACTCCTGACGCTCACAATTCAGAATTTTTTCTCACCTATTACGTTCTGAAATGAGTTAGACTTGTTTGAGGGTAGGAAATTCGTCCTTCGCTCAGATTTCTTCAGATTTCAAACTCTGGAAATGAACAACTTTTTTCTCTCGTCATATCTTTTTTTTGGATTTCCACAGAGACCTGAAAATTTCCATGACTGTTCACCAAAGCCTGCTGTCTCTTACGGTGAAAGAATGATATCGATACTCCAAATAGATTTAGAGTTAGAAAGCGTTGTTTGAGGGCAAGTCAAGGCAGTTTTCGCTTGCCTCTACTCAGTTATGGTGCATTACAAGTCAAATATCTTCAATAATTCATATTTTAATGATAATTGTCAACACTTGAAGATTCCCCCATCTCTTCTGAACAAAACGGTGTAAGAATGACCGTTCTAGCCCCTACGGTTAGGAATTATGGCCATTTGTTTGAGAGGAATCCTCACTATGAGAAATAGACTGCAAAAATCCTGCCTCTCTCTGTTCTGAGTGTGTGTAAAAACGGCTGCACCTGTTTGGCGGGAAAAAGTACACAGCCTCTCTGATTGGTGGATTCAAATTTAGCAGCTCCAGGCTGCTTGAATGACCTAGAAACTTGCTCCTCTCCCTGTGTGTGTGTGTGTGTGTGTGTGTGTGGTGTGTGTGTGTGTGTGTGTGTGTGTGTGTGACAGAGAGAGAGAAGAGAGGGCGAGACAGAGTTTTTATGGGAGCATCTTATTGTATGATTTAAATTCAATATATTTAGACTGGTTGACTGAATTTGATCCTGTGTGTGTCTCTCTGTGCATGTGTGTTTCCATATGTGTCCATATTTGTGATTGTGTGACTGTTACACTTTTTTCTGAGTTTTTTTTCATTTAACAAGTACATTTGAAGGACCCTTAGCATGTTCAGCATTTTTTCAGCTGTCCATTTGCTTTTCCAATTTTTCTGTTTAAGTTATTACTATTGTGCTGATCATACTATTTCTGCTATTTATAAGATTTGTGCTAAATATAGTATTTCTGCCCAATATAGTATTTCTGATTAATTATAGTTTTTCTACCAAATCATATTACAGTATTTTTGCTTTTATAGGATTTTTATAGGATATTTATATTGCTTAATATAGTATTTCTGCTTTTTATAGGATTTGTGCTTAATATAGTATTTCTGCTTTTTATAGGATTTGTGCTTAATATAGTATTTCTGCTAAATGTAGTATTTATGCTTAATCACACTATTACTATATATTTCTGCCAGCTCCCCAGCCAATCATATCTGAGGTCTGCCGTTTCTTCTCTCGTCATATCTCAGCGACGGATGTACAAAGAGCAATGAAAATCGCAGTCAAAGTACACCAAAGTCCGCTGATTCACCCAGTACAAGAATTATGCTTCTAGTCCACCTAGTTTTTGAGTTACACGACGTTTTGTAACTCCAAAAAACGGCGCTCTTTGCCTCTCACTGCGATCTAATTCTGACTGCTCATCACCCTGTTTCCCAAGAGCCCACTGTCTTTCCCAGTGGCGCAGCTGGTAATGACACAGGGCTGCAACACAAAGGTCGGGGGTTCAACTCCACCTTGGACAACATGTTTTTGCCCTACAATTAATACACTATCACAGACCACTAATTCATATTCATCATTTATTACAATTCTGCAAACTTTTACCAGCTTTTCTAATATGGACCTCAGATTCTTCTTAACACTCCATGGCACAAATACTCTTCCCTTTAGGCTCTGTGAATATGTGTGTGTATCAATATTTCTCCCATTTTAAAGTATTACTCCTCCATAATTGGATTTCTCTTAAATCAAAGTACTTTTACTACATCTTAGTACTTCTGCTCAATCATAGTATTTCTGCTCAATCATAGTATTTTTGCCAAATCATGGTTTTTGTGCCAAATCATCAGAATCGTGTTTATTGGCCAAGTATATGTGCAGACAAATACAAGGAATTTCGTTCCGGTAGATGGTGGCTCTCGAGCACAGCAATGTAAATCTCACACACACACACACACACACGCACCCACACACACACGTATCTATATATACATTACACATGCATACACCTACATACACAAAGCTGTGTAAACCAACTATAAATAACTAATCTAAACGTATATACATAAAATACAGAAATGAAATGAGGTGGAATGAATACTACAGAATGTACATAAGGTGCAGTTGCAGTCTGGCAGTGGGAGCAGTGTGACAGTTCAACTGTTTAGAAGGGAGATGGCGAGGGGAAAGAAACTGTTCCTGTGTCGGGTGGTCCTGGTCTGCAGCTTCTGTACCGTCTGCCAGAGGGCAGCAGATCAAAAAGTCTGTGTCCAGGGTGTGAGGGGTCTGTGATGATTTCCCTGCCCGTTTCCTGGTTCTTGAGAGGTACAGATCCTGGATGGAGGGCAGGGGGCCGCCGATGATCCTTTCTGCTGCCCGTACAGTCCGCTGCAGTCTGCACCTGTCCTGTTTAGTGGCTGCACCATACCAGACTGTGATGGAGGAGCACAGGACAGACTCAATGACTGCAGTGTAGAACTGGATCAGCAGCTCCTGTGGAAGACTGTACTTCCCCAGTTGTCTCAGGAAGTACATCCTCTGCTGGGTCTTTTTGAGGATGGAGGTGATGTTGGTCTCCCACTTCAGGTCCTGGGAGATGGTGGTACCCAGCAACTTGAAGATCTCCACAGTCGACACAGGGCTGTCTGATATGATGAGGGGTGGCAGAGTTGAGGGATGTCTCCTGAAGTCCACTGTCATCTCTACAGTTTTAAGAGTGTTCAGCTCCAGATTGTGCTGACTGCACCAGAGTACCAGCCGCTCAACTCATCATAACATTTGTGTTATGTTATAGTATTACTACTAAGTGGAGGAATTTCTAAAATGTTACAGTATATGTGCTGATTACAGTATTTCTATATAATAGAATTTTGGCAAATCTCCTCACACCAACACAAAGTCTGAAAACTGCATAGAAAGTCAATGGAGAGCTTGTTCAAAATCACCGCTGGATTTCTCTAATGAGAGGCATTTTCAAATCGTCATATCTCAACGCAGCAAAGTTAAGACATGAGGCTTGTGCCAATATATCTTCAGACACTCCTGACGCTCACAATTCAAGAATTTCTTTCTCACCTATTACCATTTGGCCATGAATTGGGTTTGTTTGAGGGTAGGAAATTCATCCCTCGCTCAGATTTCTTCAGATTTCAAACTCTGGAAATGAGGCACTTTTTCTCTCGTCATATCTTTTTGATGGATTTCCACACAGACCTGAAAATTTCCATGATTGTTCACCAAAGCCTGCTGTCTCTTACGGTGAAAGAATGATATCGATACTCCAAATAGATTTAGAGTTAGAAAGCATTGTTTGAGGGCATGTCAAGGCAGTTTTCGCTTTGCCTCTACTCAGTTATGGTACATTAGAAGTCAAATATCTTCAATAATTCATATTGTAATGATAAATTGTCAATACGTTAAGATCCCCCATCTCTTCTGAACAAAACGGTGTAAGAATGACTGTTCTAGCCCTACGGTTAGGAATTATAGCCATTTGTTTGAGGGGAATCCTCACTATGAAAAATAGACAGCACAAATCCTGTCTCTGTGCTGCATGTGTGTAAAACAGCTGCACCTGTTTTGGCGGGAAAAAGTATACAGCCTCTCTGATTGGTGGATTCAAATTCAGCAGCTCCCAGGCTATTTGGCTGCTGCTGCTGCTAGTGTGTGTGTGTGTGTGTGTGTGTGTGTGTGTGTGTGTGTGTGACAGAGAGAGAGAGAAAGAGAGGGCGAGAGAGCGTTTTTATGGGAGCATCTTATTGTATGATTTAAATTCAATATATTTAGACTGGTTGACTGAATTTGATCCTGTGTCTCTCTGTGCATGTGTGTTTCCATATGTGTCCATATTTTTGATTGTGTGACTGTTATACTTTTTTTTGCTGATTTTTTTTCATTCAACAATTACATTTGAGGAGCCTTAGAATGTTCAGCATTTTTCAGCTGTTCATTTTGCTTTTCCAATTTTTCTATTTCAGTTATTACTATTGTGCTAAGTCATAGCATTTCTGCTGCTTTTCAGTATTTGTGCTAAATACAGCATTTGTGCTAAATCATACTATTTCAGCCATTTTATAGTATTTGTGCTAAAACATAATATTTCTACTAAACGCAGTATTTCTGGGTAATCATAGTATTTCTATGTATTCCTGCCAGCTCCTCAGGGAGCCAATCCTCTGTGAGTACTGTAATTTTCAAATTGACATATCAAGTCATGCATGACTTCCCAACCAGCCATCACATCTGACGGCTGAGACATTCAAATTTCCATATTGGGGCTTTCATGGGTTGTAAGTCAACCACTCATCCATGTCATGTATCTCTACAAATTCATATTTTTACTTTAAACACACAACACTTGACAATCCCCCCATCTCTTCTGAACAAAACAGTGTAAGAATGACCGTTCTAGACCCTACGGTTAGGAAATTATAGCCATTTGTTTGAGAGGAGTCCTCACTATGAAAAATAGACTGAACAAATCCTGTCTCTGTGCTGCGTGTGTAAAACAGGTGCACCTGTTTTGGCGGGAAAAGTACATAGCCTTTCTGATTGGTGGATTAAAATTAAGCAGCTCCAGGCTTTTGACCTACCTAGAAACATACAGGAAACACTGTATGTACAGCCCTATTTGTTCACTTGCTTCTGCTGCTGCTGCTTGTGTGTGTGTGTGTGTGTGTGTGTGTGTGTGTGTGTGTGTGTGTGTGTGTGTGTGTGTGACAGAGAGAGAGAGAGAGAGAGAGAGAGAGAGAGAGAGAGAGAGCGCGTTTATGGGTGTATCTTATTGTGTGCCTACTGGTGGTGGTCAGAGGGCCGGTGGCGCCAGTGTCCAGCAGCCTCACCTCTGTCAGTGCGCCCCAGGGTGGCTGTGGCTACAACGTAGTTTGCCATCACCAGTGTGTGAATGGGTGAATGACTGGATATGTAAAGCACTTTGGGGTCCTTAGGGACCATAAAAGCGCTATATAAATACAGGCCATTTACCATGTCCATATTTGTAATTGTGCAAGTTATTACTATTATGCTAAATTATAGTATTTCTGCTACTTTTCGGTATTTGTGCTAAATACAGTATTTCTGCTAAATCTTAGTATTATTGCTTAATTATATTATTTGAGCAAAATCATAGTATTTGAGCATATTCTTTCTATTTGTGCCATAGCATAGTATATTTGCTGAATTACAGCATTTCTGCTATGTTGTAGTATTTGTCCTAAATCACAGTATTTGTGCAATGTTTAGGTATTTTTGTTTAAATAAAGTATCTATGTAATCTGGTACCATGGTTGCTAAAATCCTATATTTCTGAAAAGTTATCTTGTTTCTGCTAAGTTACAATATTTATTCTAATTTCTGCTGCTAAGTTCTGCTATGTTATTGTATTTCTGCCAAGTATTATGTTTTCTTTACATTATTGCAGTTCTGCTAAGTAATTACATTTTTGCTAAGTTCTTATGCTTCTGCAAAGTTATTACAATTTTTTGCAAAGGTTTTACAATTTCTGCAACTTTTCAGCTTTTTCAGCTAGTTTCAGCTGACAGCTTCAGCTTTATAGCATCCACACTGCATTTTCGCAGGAAATGCAAATTTTTCTAGTTATTATTATTCTCCATCTTCCGCCTAAATTTCGGCACGTATCACGCCCCGCAGTTTTGAGACAAGCTTCATATATGTTACCTCATTTTGTGCGGCCGGATCTGGAATGGTGTGCTATGACTTTTGGTGTTTATGAATTTTATAGTTTTTTAAATATTAATATTTTAGTGAAAATTTTCCCGCGCTCCTCTGCCAAACAGTTTTGACATTAGGATTACATATGTTAGATCATTTTGTGCGGCTGGAGCTGGACTATTATGTTGTGACTTTTGGTGTTTATAACTTTTATAGTTTTTTAATATTAATATTTTAGTGCAAATTTAGGCCAATTCATCTTTTGGCGCCAAATAAACAGACTTCATTTGTGGTGTCTTGGCTCTCTCTAGTGGTATACCGGGAGTAGTACAGCCGAAAAGATTTATCCTTGTGTTGAAAACTCCATATCCCACAATTCATAGCACGCCTCTACAGAGTGAACAATGGCGGCCACCACTTCGTTTTATGTCTTTTATTCGTGTTTCTAGGTCACAAAATAAACTTTTAAGATATTTTCAGGCGAGAATGTAGGTGTGTAAACTTCAAATATCTGCTTGTTTTATCAAGACATCCCATATTTAGCGACAGTGCTCTGACGACGTTGGTCCTGCCTGACAGCTAGCCGGCTACCTAGCTAGCTGCCGCACTTGGCTGCAAATGGATAGCGAGGGGACTCTCTGTCGTTTCACCTCCCCGGTCTCTCGCAAATGCTCGCACAGAATCGGAGTTACAGCTGGATGTGGAAAAAATAACTGAGTTGTTTGGTGGTGCTATAACGCGGAGCTACAACAGTGGGCAGCTATCCACCGGTGTATGACAGAAAGGACATGCTGCGACCGCCGATCGACCGGTGTTTGCTAACGCGGAGGTCAATCGTGGATCAGGGAAAGCGAAGGCAGGAGCGTGAGGTGAACTGAATTTCAGGTAAGAAGTTATGACCTGCACTCTATTTGGGTCAGATATAAACCGAGTTTAGGTGTAGTTTATTTAGCAGCAGTTCTCTTATGTGTTGCTGATAGCCGGCTAGCTAGCTAGCGCCGCTAGCATAGTTAGCTAGCACCGCTAGCGACCCTTCGTGAAAAAGCACCCAGGCTTGGCTTATATTGAGGCGGGTGAAACTCGTGTCAGCACCCGGTCGCTCGCCGACAGTATGTGTTTTAGCTGGACTTATTTTTCGTTTATATGGACCGATGATTTATTTATTTATTCATTTTAGTAACGGTATAAACAGTGAAAGGTGGTGGATTGGCCAGATGTAAACTTCAAATATCTGCTCGTGTTACCAAGACATCCCATATTAGCTCTGATGTTTTCGGTGCCTGCAAAGAGCTAGACAGGTAGCTAGCTAACCCGAGCTGGCTGTCTTTTTGACTCAGGGTCATAGCTGGACTTATTTTTCGTTTTTATGAGCCGATGAGGGTTTTTTTTAGTAACGGTACAAACAGTGAAAGGCGGTGGATTGTCCAGATGCTGGTCGATGTGGAAAAATAACTGAGTTGTTTGGTAGTCGCTGACGCGGAGCTACAACCGAGGGCAGCTATCCACCGGTGTGTGTCAGAAAGAACATGCGGGGAACGAGGCGGCGAGGCGACCGCCAATCGACCGGTGGTAGATCGTGGATCAGGGAAACCGAAGGCAGGAGAAGCAGGCGGCTGCCGGTCGGAGCGTGAGGTGAACTGAATTTCAGGTAAGAAGTTATGACCTGCACTCTATTTGGGTCAGATATAAACCGAGTTTAGGTGTAGTTTATTTTCGTTGTGCTGACTTTTACAATCAGTTATAATAACTCGTACTGCGTGGTAGCTAGCACGATGGAGTTTCTATACAGCTGTGTGCGCGCTAAGTTACTGATGTTGAACTTTATGACAGCCTCCCCTGTCATTCTCTCGCCTGTTCAAACTTCAGTCATGAAACTGATCAATGATCGGCTTTTCTCTCTTGTTTGTTTATCGCGCTAAACAACAGCAGCACGTTTAAGCTTGATCAGCTGTTGTTAGAATTCATTTGATTTTAATTTCTAGTATCAGCTGATGTTTGCTGGAGCCACAGCTGTAGAAGCGGCTGGTCGAAACCAGGAGATGACCTTACTGAATCATCAGAGCTGAACTGGTGATGGAGAAACAGGTTTACCTTTTTTTAGGTGACATGAATGAGTTGAAGGGAAGTTATGAACTGTTTCTGAGAGAAATAAACACCAAGCTCCTTTTTTATTTAGCTGACAGCTGGTAACTGTGCAGGGGCGGATCTAGCAAAGCTTTGCCAGGGGGCCAGGTAGGGCATTAACAGAGAAAGGTGGACACAAAGATATACTTTTCTTTCTTACTCTCATACAGGGAGTGCAGAATTATTAGGCAAGTTGTATTTTGAGGAATAATTTTATTATTGAACAACAACCATGTTCTCAATGAACCCAAAAAACACATTAATATCAAAGCTGAATGTTTTCGGAAGTAGTTTTTAGTTTGTGTTTAGTTTTAGCTATTTTAGGGGGATATCTGTGTGTGCAGGTGACTATTACTGTGCATAATTATTAGGCAACTTAACAAAAAACAAATATATACCCATTTCAATTATTTATTTTTACCAGTGAAACAATATAACATCTCCACATTCACAATATACATTTCTGACATTCAAAACAAAACAAAAACAAATCAGCGACCAATATAGCCACCTTTCTTTGCAAGGACACTCAAAAGCCTGCCATCCATGGATTCTGTCAGTGTTTTGATCTGTTCACCATCAACATTGCGTGCAGCAGCAACCACAGCCTCCCAGACACTGTTCAGAGAGGTGTACTGTTTTCCCTCCTTGTAAATCTCACATTTGATGATGGACCACAGGTTCTCAATGGGGTTCAGATCAGGTGAACAAGGAGGCCATGTCATTAGTTTTTCTTCTTTTATACCCTTTCTTGCCAGCCACGCTGTGGAGTACTTGGACGCGTGTGATGGAGCATTGTCCTGCATGAAAATCATGTTTTCTTGAAGGATGCAGACTTCTTCCTGTACCACTGCTTGAAGAAGGTGTCTTCCAGAAACTTGCAGTAGGACTGGGAGTTGAGCTTGACGCCATCCTCAACCCGAAAAGGCCCCACAAGCTCACCTTTGATGATACCAGCCCAAACCAGTACTCCACCTCCACCTTGCTGGCGTCTGAGTGGGACTGGAGCTCTCTGCCCTTTACCAATCCAGCCACGGGCCCATCCATCTGGCCCATCAAGACTCACTCTCATTTCATCAGTCCATAAAACCTTAGAAAAATCAGTCTTGAGATATTTCTTGGCCCAGTCTTGACGTTTCAGCTTGTGTGTCTTGTTCAGTGGTGGTCGTCTTTCAGCCTTTCTTACCTTGGCATGTCTCTGAGTATTGCACACCTTGTGCTTTTGGGCACTCCAGTGATGTTGCAGCTCTGAAATATGGCCAAACTGGTGGCAAGTGGCATCTTGGCAGCTGCACGCTTGACTTTTCTCAGTTCATGGGCAGTTATTTTGCGCCTTGGTTTTTCCACACGCTTCTTGCGACCCTGTTGACTATTTTGAATGAAACGCTTGATTGTTCGATGATCACGCTTCAGAAGCTTTGCAATTTTAAGACTGCTGCATGCCTCTGCAAGATATCTCACTATTTTGACTTTTCTGAGCCTGTCATTCCCAATAGTCCTTCTTTTGACCCATTTTGCCAAAGGAAAGGAAGTTGCCTAATAATTATGCACACCTGATATAGGGTGTTGATGTCATTAGACCATACCCCTTCTCATTACAGAGATGCACATCACCTAATATGCTTAATTGGTAGTAGGCTTTCGAGCCTATACAGCTTGGAGTAAGACAACATGCATGAAGGGATGATGTGGACAAAATACTCATTTGCCTAATAATTCTGCACTCCCTGTATAAAATATTTAGCTTTTATTAAATAGTTATCTGAATCTTACAACCAAAGTTGTATAATAATACACAAGATTGGCTGTAGACCATTGTTCATCATTCAGAACACTGTGTAAAAATAACAAAAAACAAAAGTGAATGCAAAAGTGCATGAATATTTATTTTATGTGTTTGATGTGTGTGTCGGGGCGTGGTCTGCAGTGCCGCTGCAGGGGAGGTGGACCCACCTGAGGGCATCTGCAATCACACCTCTCGGGCGTAGTCTGTGCTCTCTCGGCTGTTTTTGGGTGTGTGTCGGGCTGTGAGTTGAAAAGCTACAGCTGGCTGGGAGGTACACCAACCATGTGTGAAAAGTGGTCCATAACGTACTGGTTCAAAGTGTGTTCGTGCAAACATTGTCGGGGTCTGCCGTGGTACAGAGGGACTTCTGCTTATGAACCTGTGTGCACAGCGTCTGCAAATCGGGCTGTACAAAGTGACCTCATCTTTACCCAAAACTGTAAGCTGTCATCTGTGAGGCGCGAGCGGTGTTTGTTTTTACCATAATTCATGGTGGAGAATGGCTGCTCTTCTGAGTTTTGCTGTCTGTAGCCGTATGAATGGAAAACTACACAGATTAGCAGCGGCATAGGCACACATAAAATTTCTTCTGAAATTTTCGCTTTCTAGTTCTTATATTATTATTATTATTATTATTCTCCATCTTCCGCCTAAATTTCGGCACGTATCACGCCCCGCAGTTTTGAGAAAAGCTTCATATATGTTACCTCATTTTGTGCGGCTGGATCTGGAATGGTGTGCTATGACTTTTGGTGTTTATGACTATTATAGTTTTTAAAATATTAATATTTTAGTGAAAATTTTCCCGCGCTCCTCTGCCAAACAGTTTGACAATAGGGGTACATATGTTACATCATTTTGTGCGGCTGGAGCTGGGCTAGTATGGTGTGACTTTTGGTGTTCATAACTTTTATAGTTTTTGAAATATTTAGATTTTAGTGCAAATTTAGGCCAATTTCTAGGCTCCTGAGAAAGATTCTGCTTTTGGCACCATAGAAACAGACTTCATTTGTGGTGGGTTGGCTCTCTCTAGTGGTATACCGGGAGTAGTACGGCCTAAAGGGTGCCATGCTTGGTGAAAACTACATATCCACAATTCATAGCATGCCTCTACCGAGTCAACAATGGCGGACACCACTTCGTTTTATATGTCTTTTATTCGTGTTTCTAGGTCACAAAATACACTTTTAAGATATTTTCAGGCGAGAATGTAGGTGTGTAAACTTCAAATATCTGCTCGTTTTATCAAGACATCCCATATTAGCGACAATTCTTTTAAGTGTTGCTGATAGCCGGCTAGCTAGCTAGCGCCGCTAGCTTAGCTAGCTAGCGCCCCTTCGTGAAAAACCACCCAGGCTTGGCTGATAGTGAGGTGGCTAAAATTTGTTTAATCGCCGATCGCTCGGCAAGGGTCTGTGTCTTAGCTGGACTTATTTTTCGTTTATATGGGCCGATGATGCTGGTCGATGTGGAAAAAATAACTGAGTTGTTTGGTGGTGGAGCTACAACAGAGGGCAGCTATCCACCGGTGTGTGACAGAAAGGACATGCCGCGAACGAGACATACAAGGCGGTGAGGCTACCGCCGATCGTCCGGTGTTTGCTAACGCGGAGGTCAATCATGGATCAGGGAAAGCGAAGGCAGGAGCGTGAGGTGAACTGAATTTCAGGTAAGAAGTTATGACCTGCACTCTATTTGGGTCAGATATAAACCGAGTTTAGGTGTAGTTTATTTAGCAGCAGTTCTCTTACGTGTTGCTGATAGCCGGCTGGCTAGCTAGCTAGCGCCGCTAGCTTAGCTAGCTAGCGCGGCTAGCGACCCTTCGTGAAAAACCACCCAGGCTTGGCTGATAGTGAGGTGGCTAAAATTTGTTTAATCGCCCGATCGCTCAGCAAGGGTCTGTGTCTTAGCTGGACTTATTTTTCGTTTATATGGGCCGATGATGCTGGTCGATGTGGAAAAAATAACTGAGTTGTTTGGTGGTGGAGCTACAACAGAGGGCAGCTATCCACCGGTGTGTGACAGAAAGGACATGCCGCCAACGAGACATACGAGGCCGGGCAGGCGATTGCTAACGCGGTGGTCAATCATGGATCAGGGAAAGCGAAGGCAGGAGCGTGAGGTGAACTGAATTTCAGGTAAGAAGTTATGAACTGCACTCTATTTCGGTCAGATATAAACCGAGTTTAGGTGTAGTTTATTTTCGTTGTGCTGACTTTTTCAATCACTTACAATAACTCGTACTGCGTTCTAGCTAGCACGACAGAGTTTCTATACAGCTGTGTGCGCATGGTGAACTTTATGACAGCCTCCCCTGTCATTCTCTCGCCTGTTGAAACTTCAGTCATGAAACTGATCAATGATCGGCGTTTCTCTCTTGTTTGTTTATCGCGCAAAACAACAGCAGCACCTTTAAGCTTGATCAGCTGTTGTTAGAATTCATTTGCTTTTAATTTCTGGTATCAGCTGATGTTTGCTGGAGCTACAGCTGTAAAAACGGCAGATGTCCTTACTGAATCATCAGAGCTGAACTGGTGATGGAGAAACAGGTTTACCCTTTAGGTGACATGAATAAGTTGAAGGGAAGTTATGAACTATTTTTGAGAGACAAATACAGGGAGTGCAGAATTATTAGGCAAGTTGTATTTTTGAGGAATAATTTATTATTGAACAACAACCATGTTCTCAATGAACCCAAAAACTCATTAATACCAAAGCTGAATGTTTTGGAAGTAGTTTTTAGTTTTAGCTATTTTAGGGGGATATCTGTGTGTGCAGGTGACTATTACTGTGCATAATTATTAGGCAACTTAACAAAAAACAAATATATACCCATTTCAATTATTTATTTTTACCAGTGAAACCAATATAACATCTCCACATTCACAAATATACATTTCTGACATTCAAAACAAAACCAAAACAAATCAGCGACCAATATAGCCACCTTTCTTTGCAAGGACACTCAAAAGCCTGCCATCCATGGATTCTGTCAGTGTTTTGATCTGTTCACCATCAACATTGCGTGCAGCAGCAACCACAGCCTCCAGACACTGTTCAGAGAGGTGTATTGTTTTCCCTCCTTGTAAATCTCACATTTGATGATGGACCACAGGTTCTCAATGGGTTCAGATCAGGTGAACAAGGAGGCCATGTCATTAGTTTTTCTTCTTTTATACCCTTTCTTGCCAGCCACGCTGTGGAGTACTTGGACGCGTGTGATGGAGCATTGTCCTGCATGAAAATCATGTTTTTCTTGAAGGATGCAGACTTCTTCCTGTACCACTGCTTGAAGAAGGTGTCTTCCAGAAACTGGCAGTAGGACTGGGAGTTGAGCTTGACTCCATCCTCAACCCGAAAAGGCCCCACAAGCTCATCTTTGATGATACCAGCCCAAACCAGTACTCCACCTCCACCTTGCTGGCGTCTGAGTGGGACTGGAGCTCTCTGCCCTTTACCAATCCAGCCACGGGCCCATCCATCTGGCCCATCAAGACTCACTCTCATTTCATCAGTCCATAAAACCTTAGAAAAATCAGTCTTGAGATATTTCTTGGCCCAGTCTTGACGTTCAGCTTGTGTGTCTTGTTCAGTGGTGGTCGTCTTTCAGCCTTTCTTACCTTGGCCATGTCTCTGAGTATTGCACACCTTGTGCTTTTGGGCACTCCAGTGATGTTGCAGCTCTGAAATATGGCCAAACTGGTGGCAAGTGGCATCTTGGCAGCTGCACGCTTGACTTTTCTCAGTTCATGGGCAGTTATTTTGCGCCTTGGTTTTTCCACACGCTTCTTGCGACCCTGTTGACTATTTGAATGAAACGCTTGATTGTTCGATGATCACGCTTCAGAAGCTTTGCAATTTTAAGACTGCTGCATCCCTCTGCAAGATATCTCACTATTTTTGACTTTTCTGAGCCTGTCAAGTCCTTCTTTTGACCCATTTTGCCAAAGGAAAGGAAGTTGCCTAATAATTATGCACACCTGATATAGGGTGTTGATGTCATTAGACCACACCCCTTCTCATTACAGAGATGCACATCACCTAATATGCTTAATTGGTAGTAGGCTTTCGAGCCTATACAGCTTGGAGTAAGACAACATGCATGAAGAGGATGATGTGGACAAAATACTCATTTGCCTAATAATTCTGCACTCCCTGTAACACCAAGCTCCTTTTTTTGTGTAGCTGACAGCTGGTAACTGTGCAGGGGCGGATCTAGCAAAGCTTTTGCCAGGGGGCCAGGTAGGGCATTAACAGAGAAAGGTGGACATAAAGATATACTTTCTTTCTTACTCTCATATAAAATATTAGCTTTTATTAAATACTTATCTGAATCTTACAACCAAAGTTTGTATAATAATACACAAGATTGGCTGTAGACCATTGTTCATCATTCAGAACACTGTGTAAAAATAACAAAAACAAAAAGTGAATGCGAAAGTGCATGAATATTTATTTTATGTGTTTGATGTGTGTGTCGGGGCGTGGTCTGCAGTGCCGCTGCAGGGGAGGTGGACCCACGGGTGTAAAGTCTGTGCTCTCTTGGCTGTTTTTTGGGTGTGTGTTGGGCTATGAGTTGAAAGCTACAGCTGCCTGTGTGGGTACACCAACCATGTGTGAAAAGTGGTCCATAACGTAATGCTTCAAAGCATGTTCATGCAAACATTGTCGGGGTCTGCCGTGATACAATGGGACTTCTGCTCATGAACCTCTGTGCACGACGTCTGCAAATCGGGGCTGTACGAAGTCACCTCATCTTTACCCAAAACTGTAAGCTGTCATCTGTGAGGCGCGAGCGGTGTTTGTTTTTATCATAATTCATGGTGGAGAATGGCTGCTCTGCTGAGTTTTGCTCTCTGTAGCCGTATGAATGACAAACTACAGTGATTAGCAGCGCATAGGCACACTTAAAATTTTTCTGAAATTTTCGCTTTCTAGTTATTCTTATTATGTGTCCTATGCAAGAGGCACACCATTACTATTCGTCGGATTTATTATTCTTATTATTATTATATTATTATTCTCCATCTTCCGCCTAAATTCGGCACGTATCACGTCCCGAGTTTTGAGACAAGCTTCATATATGTTACCTCATTTTGCGGCCGGATCTGGAATGGTGTGCATGACTTTTGGTGTTTATGAATTTTATAGTTTTTAAATATTAATATTTTAGTGAAAATTTTCCCGCGCTCCTCTGCCAAACAGTTTTGACATTAGGATTACATATGTAGATCATTTTGTGCGGCTGGAGCTGGACTATTATGTTGTGACTTTTGGTGTTTATGACTTTATAGTTTTTTAAATATTAATATTTTAGTACAAATTAGCCAATTCATCTTTTGCGCCAAATAAACAGACTTCATTTGTGGTGTCTTGGCTCTCTCTAGTGGTATACCGGGAGTAGTACAGCCGAAAAGATTATCTTTGTGTTGAAAACTCCATATCCCACAATTCATAGCACGCCTCTACAGAGTGAACAATGGCGGCCACCACTTCGTTTTATATGTCTTTTATTCGTGTTTCTAGTCACAAATAAACTTTTAAGATATTTTCAGGCGAGAATGTAGGTGTGTAAACTTCAAATATCTGCTTGTTTTATCAAGACATCCATATTTAGCGACAGTGCTCTGACGTGGGTCCTGCCTGACAGCTAGCGGCTACCTAGCTAGCTGCCGCACTTGCTGCAAATGGATAGCGAGGGGACTCTCTCTGTCGTTTCACCTCCCCGGTCTCTCGCAAATGCTCGCACAGAATCGGAGTTACAGCTGGATGTGGAAAAATAACTGAGTTTTTGGTGGTGCTATAAGCGGAGCTACAACAGTGGGCAGCTATCCACCGGTGTGTGACAGAAAGGACAGCCGCGACCGCCGATCGACCGGTGTTTGCTAAGCGGAGGTCATCGTGGATCAGGGAAAGCGAAGGCAGGAGCGTGAGGTGAACTGAATTTCAGGTAAGAAGTTATGACCTGCACTCTATTGGGTCAATATAAACCGAGTTTAGGTGTAGTTATTTAGCAGCAGTTCTCTTATGTGTTGCTGATAGCCGGCTAGCTAGCTAGCGCCGCTAGCAAGTTAGCTAGCACCGCTAGCGACCCTTCGTGAAAAAGCACCCAGCTTGCTTATATTGAGGCGGGTGAAACTCGTGTCAGCACCCGGTCGCTCGCCGCAGTATGTGTTTTAGCTGGACTTATTTTCGTTTATATGGACCGATGATTTATTTATTTATTCTTTAGTAACGGTATAACAGTGAAAGGTGGTGGATTGGCCAGATGTAAACTTCAAATATCTGCTCGTGTTACCAAGACATCCCATATTAGCTCTGATGTTTTCGGTGCCTGCAAAGAGCTAGACAGGTAGCTAGCTAACCGAGCTGGCTGTCTTTTTGACTCAGGGTCATAGCTGGACTTATTTTTCGTTTTTATGAGCCGATGAGGGGTTTTTTTTTAGTAACGGTACAAACAGTGAAAGGCGGTGGATTGTCCAGATGCTGGTCGATGTGGAAAAAATAACTGAGTTGTTTGGTAGTCGCTGACGCGGAGCTACAACCGAGGCAGCTATCCACCGGTGTGTGTCAGAAAGAACATGCGGGGAACGAGGCGGCGAGGCGACCGCCGATCGACCGGTGGTAGATCGTGGATCAGGGAAACCGAAGGCAGGAGAAGCAGGCGGCTGCCGGTCGGAGCTGAGGTGAACTGAATTTCAGGTAAGAAGTTATGACCTGCACTCTATTTGGGTCAGATATAAACCGAGTTTAGGTGTAGTTTATTTTTGTTGTGCTGACTTTTTACAATCAGTTAATAATAACTCGTACTGCGTGGTAGCTAGCACGATGGAGTTTATGACAGCCTCCCCTGTCATTCTCTCGCCTGTTCAAACTTCAGTCATGAAACTGATCAATGATCGGCTTTTCTCTCTTGTTTGTTTATCGCGCTAAACAACAGCAGCACGTTTAAGCTTGATCAGCTGTTGTTAGAATTCATTTGATTTTAATTTCTAGTATCAGCTGATGTTTGCTGGAGCCACAGCTGTAGAAGCGGCTGGTCGAAACCAGGAGATGACCTTACTGAATCATCAGAGCTGAACTGGTGATGGAGAAACAGGTTTACCTTTTTTTTAGGTGACATGAATGAGTTGAAGGGAAGTTATGAACTGTTTCTGAGAGAAATAACACCAAGCTCCTTTTTTTATTTAGCTGACAGCTGGTACTGTGCAGGGGCGGATCTAGCAAAGCTTTTGCCAGGGGCCAGGTAGGGCATTAACAGAGAAAGGTGGACACAAGATATACTTTTCTTTCTTACTCTCATACAGGGAGTGCAGAATTATTAGGCAAGTTGTATTTTTGAGGAATAATTTTATTATTGAACAACAACCATGTTCTCAATGAACCCAAAAAACATTAATATCAAAGCTGAATGTTTTGGAAGTAGTTTTTAGTTTGTGTTTAGTTTTAGCTATTTTAGGGGATATCTGTGTTGCAGGTGACTATACTGTGCATAATTATTAGGCAACTTAACAAAAAACAAATATATACCATTTCAATTATTTATTTTTACCAGTGAAACCAATATAACTCCCATTCACAATATACATTTCTGACATTCAAAACAAAACAAAAACAATCAGCGACCAATAGCCACCTTTCTTTGCAAGGACACTCAAAAGCCTGCCATCCATGGATTCTGTCAGTGTTTTGATCTGTTCACCATCACATTGCGTGCAGCAGCAACCACAGCCTCCAGACACTGTTCAGAGAGTGTACTGTTTCCCTCCTTGTAAATCTCACATTTGATGATGGACCACAGGTTCTCA
>NW_020328370.1:0-14323 GCF_001858045.2 Oreochromis niloticus
TTTCAAACTCTGGAAATGAACACTTTTTTCTCTCGTCATAATCTTTTTTTGGATTCCACAGAGACCTGAAAATTTCCATGACTGTTCACCAAAGCCTGCTGTCTCTTACGGTGAAAGAATATAGATACTTCCAAATAGATTTAGAGTTAGAAAGCGTTGTTTGAGGGCAAGTCAAGGCAGTTTTCGCTTGCCTCTACTCAGTTATGGTGCATTACAAGTCAAATATCTTCAATAATTCATATTTTAATGATAATTG
Source organism: Oreochromis niloticus (assembly GCF_001858045.2). Classification (NCBI taxonomy): domain Eukaryota; kingdom Metazoa; phylum Chordata; class Actinopteri; order Cichliformes; family Cichlidae; genus Oreochromis; species Oreochromis niloticus. The sequence continues at coordinate 257 of NW_020328370.1, forward strand.
TCAACACTTGAAGATTCCCCATCTCTTCTGAACAAAACGGTGTAAGAATGACCGTTCTAGCCCCTACGGTTAGGAAATTATGGCATTTGTTGAGAGGAATCCTCACTATGAGAAATAGACTGCAAAAATCCTGCCTCTCTCTGTCTGAGTGGTGTAAAAACGGCTGCACCTGTTTGGCGGGAAAAAGTACACAGCCTCTCTGATTGGTGGATTCAAATTTAGCAGCTCCAGGCTGCTTGAATGACCTAGAAACTTGCTCCTCTCTCCTGTGTGTGTGTGTGTGTGTGTGTGTGTGGTGTGTGTGTGTGTGTGTGTGTGTGTGTGTGTGACAGAGAGAGAGAAAGAGAGGCGAGACAGAGTTTTTATGGGAGCATCTTATTGTATGATTTAAATTCAATATATTTAGACTGGTTGACTGAATTTGATCCTGTGTGTGTCTCTCGTGCATGTGTGTTTCCATATGTGTCCATATTTGTGATTGTGTGACTGTTACACTTTTTTCTGAGTTTTTTTCATTTAACAAGTACATTTGAAGACCCTTAGCATGTTCAGCATTTTTTCAGCTGTCCATTTTGCTTTTCCAATTTTCTGTTTAAGTTATTACTATTGTGCTGATCATACTATTTCGCTATTTATAAGATTTGTGCTAAATATAGTATTTCTGCCCAATATAGTATTCTGATTAATTATAGTTTTCTACCAAATCATATTACAGTATTTTTGCTTTTATAGGATTTTTATAGATATATTATATTGCTTAATATAGTATTTCTGCTTTTTATAGGATTTGTGCTTAATATAGTATTTCTGCTTTTTTAGGATTTGTGCTTAATATAGTATTTCTGCTAAAGTAGTATTTATGCTTAATCACTATACTATATATTTCTGCCAGCTCCCCAGCCAATCATATCTGAGGTCTGCCGTTCTTCTCTCGTCATATCTCAGCGACGGATGTACAAAGAGCAATGAAAATCGCAGTCAAAGTACACCAAAGTCCGCTGATTCACCCAGTACAAGAATTATGCTTCTAGTCCACCTAGTTTTGAGTTACACGACGTTTTGTAACTCCAAAAAACGGCGCTCTTTGCCTCTCACTGCGATCTAATTCTGACTGCTATCACCTGTTCCCAAGAGCCCACTGTCTTTCCCAGTGGCGCAGCTGGTAATGACACAGGGCTGCAACACAAAGGTCGGGGTTCAACTCCACCTTGGACAACATGTTTTTGCCCTACAAAAATACACTATCACAGACCACTAATTCATATTCATCATTTATTACAATTCTGCAAACTTTTACCAGCTTTTCTAATGGACCTCAGATTCTTCTTAACACTCCATGGCACAAATACTCTCCCTTTAGGCTCTGTGAATATGTGTGTGTATCAATATTCTCCATTTTAAAGTATTACTCCTCCATAATTGGATTTCTTAAATCAAAGTACTTTACTACATCTTAGTACTTCTGCTCAATCATAGTATTTCTGCTCAATCATAGTATTTTGCCAAATCATGGTTTGTGCCAAATCATCAGAATCGTGTTTATTGGCCAAGTATATGTGCAGACAAATACAAGGAATTTCGTTCCGGTAGATGGTGGCTCTCGAGCACAGCAATGTAAATCTCACACACACACACACACACACGCACCCACACACCACGTATCTATATATACATTACACATGCATACACCTACATACACAAAGCTTGTAAACCAACTATAAATAACTAATCTAAACGTATATACATAAAATACAGAAATGAAATGAGGTGGAATGAATACTACAGACAGAATGTAAGGTGCAGTTGCAGTCTGGCAGTGGGGAGCAGTGTGACAGTTCAACTGTTTAGAAGGGAGATGGGAGGGGAAAGAAACTGTTCCTGTGTCGGTGGTCCTGGTCTGCAGGCTTCTGTACCGTCTGCCAGAGGCAGCAGATCAAAAAGTCTGTGTCCAGGTGTGAGGGGTCTGTGATGATTTTCCCTGCCCGTTTCCTGGTTCTTGAGAGGTACAGATCCTGGATGGAGGGCAGGGGGCCGCCGATGATCCTTTCTGCTGCCGTACAGTCCGCTGCAGTCTGCACCTGTCCTGTTTAGTGGCTGCACCATACCAGACTGTGATGGAGGAGCACAGGACAGACTCAATGACTGCAGTGTAGAACTGGATCAGCAGCTCCTGTGGAAGACTGTACTTCCCCAGTTGTCTCAGGAAGTACATCCTCTGCTGGGTCTTTTTGAGGATGGAGTGATGTTGGTCTCCCACTTCAGGTCCTGGAGATGGTGGTACCCAGCAACTTGAAGATCTCCACAGTCGACACAGGGCTGTCTGATATGATGAGGGTGGCAGAGTTGAGGGATGTCTCCTGAAGTCCACTGTCATCTCTACAGTTTTAAGAGTGTTCAGCTCCAGATTGTGCTGACTGCACCAGAGTACCAGCCTCAACTCATCATAACATTTGTGTTATGTTATAGTATTACTACTAAGTGGAGGAATTTCTAAAATGTTACAGTATATGTGCTGATTACAGATTTCTATTAATAGAATTTTGGCAAATCTCCTCACACCAACAAAGTCTGAAAACTGCATAGAAAGTCAATGGAGAGCTTGTTCAAAATCACGCTGGATTTCTCTAATGAGAGGCATTTTCAAATCGTCATATCTCAACGCAGCAAAGTTAAGACATGAGGCTTGTGCCAATATATCTTCAGACACTCCTGACGCTCACAATTCAAGAATTTCTTTCTCACCTATTACATTTGGCCATGAATTGGGTTTGTTTGAGGTAGGAAATTCATCCCTCGCTCAGATTTCTTCAGATTTCAAACTCTGGAAATGAGGCACTTTTTTCTCTCGTCATATCTTTTTGATGGATTCCACACAGACCTGAAAATTTCCATGATTGTTCACCAAAGCCTGCTGTCTCTTACGGTGAAGAATGATATCGATACTCCAATAGATTTAGAGTTAGAAAGCATTGTTTGAGGGCATGTCAAGGCAGTTTTCGCTTTGCCTCTACTCAGTTATGGTACATTAGAAGTCAAATATCTTCAATAATTCATATTGTAATGATAAATTGTCAATACGTTAAGATCCCCCCATCTCTTCTGAACAAAACGGTGTAAGAATGACTGTTCTAGCCCTACGGTTAGGAAATTATAGCCATTTGTTTGAGGGGAATCCTCACTATGAAAAATAGACAGCACAAATCCTGTCTCTGTGCTGCATGTGTGTAAAAACAGCTGCACCTGTTTTGGCGGGAAAAAGTATACAGCCTCTCTGATTGGTGGATTCAAATTCAGCAGCTCCAGGCTATTTGGCTGCTGCTGCTGCTAGTGTGTGTGTGTGTGTGTGTGTGTGTGTGTGTGTGTGGTGTGTGTGACAGAGAGAGAGAGAAAGAGAGGGCGAGAGAGCGTTTTTATGGAGCATCTTATTGTATGATTAAATTCAATATATTTAGACTGGTTGACTGAATTTGATCCTGTGTCTCTCTGTGCATGTGTGTTTCCATATGTGTCCATATTTTTGATTGTGTGACTGTTATACTTTTTTTTTGCTGATTTTTTTTTCATTCAACAATTACATTTGAGGGAGCCTTAGATGTTCAGCATTTTTCAGCTGTTCATTTTGCTTTTCCAATTTTTCTATTTCAGTTATTACTATGTGCTAAGTCATAGCATTTCTGCTGCTTTCAGTATTTGTGCTAAATACAGCATTTGTGCTAAATCATACTATTTCAGCATTTTATAGTATTTGTGCTAAAACATAGTATTTCTACTAAACGCAGTATTTCTGGGTAATCATAGTATTTCTATGTATTCCTGCCAGCTCCTCAGGGAGCCAATCCTCTGTGAGTACTGTAATTTCAAATTGACATATCAAGTCATGCATGACTTCCCAACCAGCCCATCACATCTGACGGCTGAGACATTCAAATTTCCATATTGGGGCTTTCATGGGTTGTAAGTCAACCACTCATCCATGTCATGTATCTCTACAAATTCATATTTTTACTTTAAACACACAACACTTGACAATCCCCCATCTCTTCTGAACAAAACAGTGTAAGAATGACCGTTCTAGACCCTACGGTTAGGAAATTATAGCCATTTGTTTGAGAGGAGTCCTCACTATGAAAAATAGACTGAACAAATCCTGTCTCTGTGCTGCGTGTGTAAAAACAGGTGCACCTGTTTTGGCGGGAAAAAGTACATAGCCTTTCTGATTGGTGGATTAAAATTAAGCAGCTCCAGGCTTTTTGACCTACCTAGAAACATACAGGAAACACTGTATGTACAGCCCCTATTTGTTCACTTGCTTCTGCTGCTGCTGCTTGGTGTGTGTGTGTGTGTGTGTGTGTGTGTGTGTGTGTGTGTGTGGTGTGTGTGTGTGTGTGACAGAGAGAGAGAGAGAGAGAGAGAGAGAGAGAGAGAGAGAGAGAGCGCGTTTTATGGGTGTATCTTATTGTGTGCCTACTGGTGGTGGTCAGAGGGCCCGGTGGCGCCAGTGTCCAGCAGCCTCACCTCTGTCAGTGCGCCCCAGGGTGGCTGTGGCTACAACGTAGTTTGCCATCACCAGTGTGTGAATGGGTGAATGACTGGATATGTAAAGCACTTTGGGGTCTTAGGGACCATAAAAGCGCTATATAAATACAGGCCATTTACCATGTCCATATTTGTAATTGTGCAAGTTATTACTATTATGCTAATTATAGTATTTCTGCTACTTTTCGGTATTTGTGCTAAATACAGTATTTCTGCTAAATCTTAGTATTATTGCTTAATTATATTATTGAGCAAAATCATAGTATTGAGCATATTCTTTCTATTGTGCCATAGCATAGTATATTTGCTGAATTACAGCATTTCTGCTATGTTGTAGTATTTGTCCTAAATCACAGTATTGTGCAATGTTTAGGTATTTTGTTTAAATAAAGTATCTATGTAATCTGGTACCATGGTTGCTAAAATCCTATATTTCTGAAAAGTTATCTTGTTCTGCTAAGTTACAATATTATTCTAATTTCTGCTGCTAAGTTCTGCTATGTTATTGTATTTCTGCCAAGTATTATGTTTCTTTACATTATTGCAGTTCTGCTAAGTAATTACATTTTTGCTAAGTTCTTATGCTTCTGCAAAGTTATTACAATTTTTTGCAAAGGTTTACAATTTCTGCAACTTTTCAGCTTTTTCAGCTAGTTTCAGCTGACAGCTTCAGCTTTATAGCATCCACACTGCATTTTCGCAGGAAATGCAATTTTTCTAGTATTATTATTCTCCATCTTCCGCCTAAATTTCGGCACGTATCACGCCCCGCAGTTTTGAGACAAGCTTCATATATGTTACCTCATTTTGTGCGGCCGGATCTGGAATGGTGTGCTATGACTTTTGGTGTTTATGAATTTTATAGTTTTTTAAATATTAATATTTTAGTGAAAATTTTCCCGCGCTCCTCTGCCAAACAGTTTTGACATTAGGATTACATATGTTAGATCATTTTGTGCGGCTGGAGCTGGACTATTATGTTGTGACTTTTTGGTGTTTATAACTTTTATAGTTTTTTTAATATTAATATTTTAGTACAAATTTAGGCCAATTCATCTTTTGGCGCCAAATAAACAGACTTCATTTGTGGTGTCTTGGCTCTCTCTAGTGGTATACCGGGAGTAGTACAGCCGAAAAGATTTATCCTTGTGTTGAAAACTCCATATCCCACAATTCATAGCACGCCTCTACAGAGTGAACAATGGCGGCCACCACTTCGTTTTATGTCTTTTATTCGTGTTTCTAGGTCACAAAATAAACTTTTAAGATATTTTCAGGCGAGAATGTAGGTGTGTAAACTTCAAATATCTGCTTGTTTTATCAAGACATCCCATATTTAGCGACAGTGCTCTGACGACGTTGGTCCTGCCTGACAGCTAGCCGGCTACCTAGCTAGCTGCCGCACTTGGCTGCAAATGGATAGCGAGGGGACTCTCTGTCGTTTCACCTCCCGGTCTCTCGCAAATGCTCGCACAGAATCGGAGTTACAGCTGGATGTGGAAAAAATAACTGAGTTGTTTGGTGGTGCTATAACGCGGAGCTACAACAGTGGGCAGCTATCCACCGGTGTATGACAGAAAGGACATGCTGCGACCGCCGATCGACCGGTGTTTGCTAACGCGGAGGTCAATCGTGGATCAGGGAAAGCGAAGGCAGGAGCGTGAGGTGAACTGAATTTCAGGTAAGAAGTTATGACCTGCACTCTATTTGGGTCAGATATAAACCGAGTTTAGGTGTAGTTTATTTAGCAGCAGTTCTCTTATGTGTTGCTGATAGCCGGCTAGCTAGCTAGCGCCGCTAGCATAGTTAGCTAGCACCGCTAGCGACCCTTCGTGAAAAAGCACCCAGGCTTGGCTTATATTGAGGCGGGTGAAACTCGTGTCAGCACCCGGTCGCTCGCCGACAGTATGTGTTTTAGCTGGACTTATTTTCGTTTATATGGACCGATGATTTATTTATTTATTCATTTTAGTAACGGTATAAACAGTGAAAGGTGGTGGATTGGCCAGATGTAAACTTCAAATATCTGCTCGTGTTACCAAGACATCCCATATTAGCTCTGATGTTTTCGGTGCCTGCAAAGAGCTAGACAGGTAGCTAGCTAACCCGAGCTGGCTGTCTTTTGACTCAGGGTCATAGCTGGACTTATTTTTCGTTTTTATGAGCCGATGAGGGTTTTTTTTTAGTAACGGTACAAACAGTGAAAGGCGGTGGATTGTCCAGATGCTGGTCGATGTGGAAAAATAACTGAGTTGTTTGGTAGTCGCTGACGCGGAGCTACAACCGAGGGCAGCTATCCACCGGTGTGTGTCAGAAAGAACATGCGGGGAACGAGGCGGCGAGGCGACCGCATCGACCGGTGGTAGATCGTGGATCAGGGAAACCGAAGGCAGGAGAAGCAGGCGGCTGCCGGTCGGAGCGTGAGGTGAACTGAATTTCAGGTAAGAAGTTATGACCTGCACTCTATTTGGGTCAGATATAAACCGAGTTTAGGTGTAGTTTTTTTCGTTGTGCTGACTTTTTACAATCAGTTATAATAACTCGTACTGCGTGGTAGCTAGCACGATGGAGTTTCTATACAGCTGTGTGCGCGCTAAGTTACTGATGTTGAACTTTATGACAGCCTCCCCTGTCATTCTCTCGCCTGTTCAAACTTCAGTCATGAAACTGATCAATGATCGGCTTTTCTCTCTTGTTTGTTTATCGCGCTAAACAACAGCAGCACGTTTAAGCTTGATCAGCTGTTGTTAGAATTCATTTGATTTTAATTTCTAGTATCAGCTGATGTTTGCTGGAGCCACAGCTGTAGAAGCGGCTGGTCGAAACCAGGAGATGACCTTACTGAATCATCAGAGCTGAACTGGTGATGGAGAAACAGGTTTACCTTTTTTTAGGTGACATGAATGAGTTGAAGGGAAGTTATGAACTGTTTCTGAGAGAAATAAACACCAAGCTCCTTTTTTATTTAGCTGACAGCTGGTAACTGTGCAGGGGCGGATCTAGCAAAGCTTTTGCCAGGGGGCCAGGTAGGGCATTAACAGAGAAAGGTGGACACAAAGATATACTTTTCTTTCTTACTCTCATACAGGGAGTGCAGAATTATTAGGCAAGTTGTATTTTGAGGAATAATTTTATTATTGAACAACAACCATGTTCTCAATGAACCCAAAAAACACATTAATATCAAAGCTGAATGTTTTCGGAAGTAGTTTTTAGTTTGTGTTTAGTTTTAGCTATTTTAGGGGGATATCTGTGTGTGCAGGTGACTATTACTGTGCATAATTATTAGGCAACTTAACAAAAAACAAATATATACCCATTTCAATTATTTATTTTTACCAGTGAAACCAATATAACATCTCCACATTCACAAATATACATTTCTGACATTCAAAAAAAACAAAAACAAATCAGCGACCAATATAGCCACCTTTCTTTGCAAGGACACTCAAAAGCCTGCCATCCATGGATTCTGTCAGTGTTTTGATCTGTTCACCATCAACATTGCGTGCAGCAGCAACCACAGCCTCCCAGACACTGTTCAGAGAGGTGTACTGTTTTCCCTCCTTGTAAATCTCACATTTGATGATGGACCACAGGTTCTCAATGGGGTTCAGATCAGGTGAACAAGGAGGCCATGTCATTAGTTTTTCTTCTTTTAACCCTTTCTTGCCAGCCACGCTGTGGAGTACTTGGACGCGTGTGATGGAGCATTGTCCTGCATGAAAATCATGTTTTTCTTGAAGGATGCAGACTTCTTCCTGTACCACTGCTTGAAGAAGGTGTCTTCCAGAAACTTGCAGTAGGACTGGGAGTTGAGCTTGACGCCATCCTCAACCCGTACACTAAAAGGCCCCACAAGCTCACCTTGATGATACCAGCCCAAACCAGTACTCCACCTCCACCTTGCTGGCGTCTGAGTGGGACTGGAGCTCTCTGCCCTTTACCAATCCAGCCACGGGCCCATCCATCTGGCCCATCAAGACTCACTCTCATTTCATCAGTCCATAAAACCTTAGAAAAATCAGTCTTGAGATATTTCTTGGCCCAGTCTTGACGTTTCAGCTTGTGTGTCTTGTTCAGTGGTGGTAGCTAACTCCCACGTCTTTCAGCCTTTCTTACCTTGGCCATGTCTCTGAGTATTGCACACCTTGTGCTTTTGGGCACTCCAGTGATGTTGCAGCTCTGAAATATGGCCAAACTGGTGGCAAGTGGCATCTTGGCAGCTGCACGCTTGACTTTTCTCAGTTCATGGGCAGTTATTTTGCGCCTTGGTTTTTCCACACGCTTCTTGCGACCCTGTTGACTATTTTGAATGAAACGCTTGATTGTTCGATGATCACGCTTCAGAAGCTTTGCAATTTTAAGACTGCTGCATGCCTCTGCAAGATATCTCACTATTTTTGACTTTTCTGAGCCTGTCAAGTCCTTCTTTTGACCCATTTTGCCAAAGGAAAGGAAGTTGCCTAATAATTATGCACACCTGATATAGGGTGTTGATGTCATTAGACCATACCCCTTCTCATTACAGAGATGCACATCACCTAATATGCTTAATTGGTAGTAGGCTTTCGAGCCTATACAGCTTGGAGTAAGACAACATGCATGAAGGGGATGATGTGGACAAAATACTCATTTGCCTAATAATTCTGCACTCCCTGTATAAAATATTTAGCTTTTATTAAATAGTTATCTGAATCTTACAACCAAAGTTTGTATAATAATACACAAGATTGGCTGTAGACCATTGTTCATCATTCAGAACACTGTGTAAAAATAACAAAAAACAAAAGTGAATGCAAAAGTGCATAATATTTATTTTACGTGTTTGATGTGTGTGGCGGGCGTGGTCTGCAGTGCCGCTGCAGGGGAGGTGGACCCACCTGAGGGGCATCTGCAATCACACCTCTCGGGCGTAGTCTGTGCTCTCTCGGCTGTTTTTTGGGTGTGTGTCGGGCTGTGAGTTGAAAAGCTACAGCTGGCTGGGAGGGTACACCAACCATGTGTGAAAAGTGGTCCATAACGTACTGGTTCAAAGTGTGTTCGTGCAAACATTGTCGGGGTCTGCCGTGGTACAGAGGGACTTCTGCTTATGAACCTGTGTGCACAGCGTCTGCAAATCGGGCTGTACAAAGTGACCTCATCTTTACCCAAAACTGTAAGCTGTCATCTGTGAGGCGCGAGCGGTGTTTGTTTTTACCATAATTCATGGTGGAGAATGGCTGCTCTTCTGAGTTTTGCTGTCTGTAGCCGTATGAATGGAAAACTACACAGATTAGCAGCGGCATAGGCACACATAAAATTTCTTCTGAAATTTTCGCTTTCTAGTTCTTATTATTATTATTATTATTTATTCTCCATCTTCCGCCTAAATTTCGCACGTATCACGCCCGCAGTTTTGAGAAAAGCTTCATATATGTTACCTCATTTTGTGCGGCTGGATCTGGAATGGTGTGCTATGACTTTTGGTGTTTATGATAATAGTTTTTAAATATTAATATTTTAGTGAAAATTTTCCCGCGCTCCTCTGCCAAACAGTTTTGACAATAGGGGTACATATGTTACATCATTTTGTGCGGCTGGAGCTGGCTAGTATGGTGTGACTTTTGGTGTTCATAACTTTTATAGTTTTTGAAATATTTAGATTTTAGTGCAAATTTAGGCCAATTTCTAGGCTCCTGAGAAAGATTCTGCTTTTGGCACCATAGAAACAGACTTCATTTGTGGTGGTTGGCTCTCTCTAGTGGTATACCGGGAGTAGTACGGCCTAAAGGTGCCATGCTTGGTGAAAACTACATATCCCACAATTCATAGCATGCCTCTACAGTCAACAATGGCGGACCACCACTTCGTTTTATATGTCTTTTATTCGTGTTTCTAGGTCACAAAATACACTTTTAAGATATTTTCAGGCGAGAATTAGGTGTGTAAACTTCAAATATCTGCTCGTTTTATCAAGACATCCCATATTAGCGACAATTCTTTAAGTGTTGCTGATAGCCCGCTACTAGCTAGCGCCGCTAGCTTAGCTAGCTAGCGCCCCTTCGTGAAAAACCACCCAGGCTTGGCTGATAGTGAGGTGGCTAAAATTTGTTTAATCGCCGATCGCTCGGCAAGGGTCTGTGTCTTAGCTGGACTTATTTTTCGTTTATATGGGCCGAGATGCTGGGATGTGGAAAAAATAACTGAGTTGTTTGGTGGTGGAGCTACAACAGAGGGCAGCTATCCACCGGTGTGTGACAGAAAGGATGCCGCGAACGAGACATACAAGGCGGTGAGGCTACCGCGATCGTCCGGTGTTTGCTAACGCGGAGGTCATCATGGATCAGGGAAAGCGAAGGCAGGAGCGTGAGGTGAACTGAATTTCAGGTAAGAAGTTATGACCTGCACTCTATTTGGGTCAGATATAAACCGAGTTTAGGTGTAGTTTATTTAGCAGCAGTTCTCTTACGTGTTGCTGATAGCCGGCTGGCTAGCTAGCTAGCGCCGCTAGCTTAGCTAGCTAGCGCGGCTAGCGACCCTTCGTGAAAAACCACCCAGGCTTGGCTGATAGTGAGGTGGCTAAAATTTGTTTAATCGCCCGATCGCTCAGCAAGGGTCTGTGTCTTAGCTGGACTTATTTTTCGTTTATATGGGCGATGATGCTGGTCGATGTGGAAAAAATAACTGAGTTGTTTGGTGGTGGAGCTACAACAGAGGGCAGCTATCCACCGGTGTGTGACAGAAAGGACATGCCGCCAACGAGACATACGAGGCCGGGCAGGCGATTGCTAACCGCGGTGGTCAATCATGGATCAGGGAAAGCGAAGGCAGGAGCGTGAGGTGAACTGAATTTCAGGTAAGAAGTTATGAACTGCACTCTATTTCGGTCAGATATAAACCGAGTTTAGGTGTAGTTTATTTTCGTTGTGCTGACTTTTTCAATCACTTACAATAACTCGTACTGCGTTCTAGCTAGCACGACAGAGTTTCTATACAGCTGTGTGCGCATGGTGAACTTTATGACAGCCTCCCCTGTCATTCTTCGCCTGTTGAAACTTCAGTCATGAAACTGATCAATGATCGGCGTTTCTCTCTTGTTTGTTTATCGCGCAAACAACAGCAGCACCTTTAAGCTTGATCAGCTGTTGTTAGAATTCATTTGCTTTTAATTTCTGGTATCAGCTGATGTTTGCTGGAGCTACAGCTGTAAAACGGCAGATGTCCTTACTGAATCATCAGAGCTGAACTGGTGATGGAGAAACAGGTTTACCCTTTAGGTGACATGAATAAGTTGAAGGGAAGTTATGAACTATTTTGAGAGACAAATACAGGGAGTGCAGAATTATTAGGCAAGTTGTATTTTTGAGGAATAATTTTATTATTGAACAACAACCATGTTCTCAATGAACCCAAAAAACTCATTAATACAAAGCTGAATGTTTTTGGAAGTAGTTTTAGTTTTAGCTATTTTAGGGGGATATCTGTGTGTGCAGGTGACTTTACTGTGCATAATTATTAGGCAACTTAACAAAAAACAAATATATACCCATTTCAATTATTTATTTTTACCAGTGAAACCAATATAACATCTCCACATTCACAAATATACATTTCTGACATTCAAAAACAAAACAAAAACAAATCAGCGACCAATATAGCCACCTTTCTTTGCAAGGACACTCAAAAGCCTGCCATCCATGGATTCTGTCAGTGTTTTGATTGTTCACCATCAACATTGCGTGCAGCAGCAACCACAGCCTCCCAGACACTGTTCAGAGAGGTGTATTGTTTTCCCTCCTTGTAATCTCACATTTGATGATGGACCACAGGTTCTCAATGGGTTCAGATCAGGTGAACAAGGAGGCCATGTCATTAGTTTTTCTTCTTTTATACCCTTTCTTGCCAGCCACGCTGTGGAGTACTTGGACGCGTGTGATGGAGCATTGTCCTGCATGAAAATCATGTTTTTCTTGAAGGATGCAGACTTCTTCCTGTACCACTGCTTGAAGAAGGTGTCTTCCAGAAACTGGCAGTAGGACTGGGAGTTGAGCTTGACTCCATCCTCAACCCGAAAAGGCCCCACAAGCTCATCTTTGATGATACCAGCCCAAACCAGTACTCCACCTCCACCTTGCTGGCGTCTGAGTGGGACTGGAGCTCTCTGCCCTTTACCAATCCAGCCACGGGCCATCCATCTGGCCCATCAAGACTCACTCTCATTTCATCAGTCCATAAAACCTTAGAAAATCAGTCTTGAGATATTTCTTGGCCCAGTCTTGACGTTTCAGCTTGTGTGTCTTGTTCAGTGGTGGTCGTCTTTCAGCCTTTCTTACCTTGGCCATGTCTCTGAGTATTGCACACCTTGTGCTTTTGGGCACTCCAGTGATGTTGCAGCTCTGAAATATGGCCAAACTGGTGGCAAGTGGCATCTTGGCAGCTGCACGCTTGACTTTTCTCAGTTCATGGGCAGTTATTTTGCGCCTTGGTTTTTCCACACGCTTCTTGCGACCCTGTTGACTATTTTGAATGAAACGCTTGATTGTTCGATGATCACGCTTCAGAAGCTTTGCAATTTTAAGACTGCTGCATCCCTCTGCAAGATATCTCACTATTTTTGACTTTTCTGAGCCTGTCAAGTCCTTCTTTTGACCCATTTTGCCAAAGGAAAGGAAGTTGCCTAATAATTATGCACCCTGATATAGGGTGTTGATGTCATTAGACACACCTTCTCATTACAGAGATGCACATCACCTAATATGCTTAATTGGTAGTAGGCTTTCGAGCCTATACAGCTTGGAGTAAGACAACATGCATGAAGAGGATGATGTGGACAAAATACTCATTGCCTAATAATTCTGCACTCCCTGTAAACACCAAGCTCCTTTTTTTGTGTAGCTGACAGCTGGTAACTGTGCAGGGGCGGATCTAGCAAAGCTTTTGCCAGGGGGCCAGGTAGGGCATTAACAGAGAAAGGTGGACATAAAGATATACTTTTCTTTCTTACTCTCATATAAAATATTTAGCTTTTATTAAATACTTATCTGAATCTTACAACCAAAGTTTGTATAATAATACACAAGATTGGCTGTAGACCATTGTTCATCATTCAGAACATGTGTAAAAATAACAAAAAACAAAAAGTGAATGCGAAAGTGCATAATATTTATTTTATGTGTTTGATGTGTGTGTCGGGGCGTGGTCTGCAGTGCCGCTGCAGGGGAGGTGGACACGGGTTAAATCTGTGCTCTCTTGGCTGTTTTTGGGTGTGTGTTGGGCTATGAGTTGAAAAGCTACAGCTGCCTGTGTGGGTACACAACCATGTGTGAAAAGTGGTCCATAACGTAATGCTTCAAAGCATGTTCATGCAAACATTGTCGGGTCTGCCGTGATACAATGGGACTTCTGCTCATGAACCTCTGTGCACGACGTCTGCAAATCGGGGCTGTACGAAGTCACTCATCTTTACCAAAACTGTAAGCTGTCATCTGTGAGGCGCGAGCGGTGTTTGTTTTTAATAATTCATGGTGGAGAATGGCTGCTCTGCTGAGT